>NC_092224.1:92488783-92711283 GCF_036320965.1 Panulirus ornatus | reverse complement strand
GGGAAGTTCATAGGGGTGTGCTGTTCAGTATATAGTGTATGTTCTCATCGTGCATGCAAGTACTAATGCAGTGTACAAAATAACCGCTGGACATTGGTCAATTTCCAACCACTTTGCAGGAATGACTGCTCAGATTGTAGCATGATCAGAGTTATGGTTTGATCATATATTTAGTTTCCGTAACCAGGCTAGTCCTCTCCTAGGCCAGGCCTTCTTGAGGCTTCAAAAAGTTGCCCAAAATTATCATGTTTAGAAGTGGATAAGAAATTACTAGTTCCCTTCTATCTATTGCTGTTCTTCAAAGTTGTAAAATTTGATTACTAAGATTTTCCAGCAGTAACAGATGAAGAGCAACAATGAAAATTTTGCAGGAAAAATCAAATCCTCAGCATGTAAGTTACATTATCACCTCAGTTTATTTGGACCACGACCATTAGTTAATGGAAATAAAATGAACTACTATGTATAAACCTGAGACTTTCCTGAAAAATTTGATGCAGCTAATTTCTAACAAACCAGTGAAAATGTTCATATTACCATTACTAATCCCAAATTATGTCTATGTAAAACATTTAAAAAGTGATATTATAAGGAAAATCAATTAGATAATGACCAATTCATAATGAAAGAGTTTGAAGAGTCTAAATGTTACAGCCATCTGTGATGTGGGAAAACTTGGTCGTCATGCTTTGATGTTTTGGCTAGCCATTGTTTGTATCTTATATGACATGTCATCAAGTGAAGTTCAGTGAAAGGCTTCTGGAGAAGTGCAAACAGGCAACCACTGCTTATAATACTATCTCTTTAGCCAAGACTGAATATGTGTGGACAAATAAAACACTAGAGCCTCTGTTTACTTCATTCGAGGACTGAAAATGAAAGTAATTGGAGAGGAGTGGTCACAGAGGAAAACTCAGCAATCAGAAGAAATAAGGCCTACTTTTGAGGAGATATAAATGGCATTACAGCTAAGAAGCATTTGAATTATATAAAAGAGCAAGCAGTAAATACAGTTAAGTAAGGAAGGAAGTGGACCAGGGAAACATTTTAGGCAAAGTAGGTGATTGCTAAAATGGCTTCATGAATTTTTTAGGAGAATTGTTAAAGAGTAAATGATCACATAAAAGAAATGAGAAGGAAAGATTATCACGGCAAAGGAGGAATCATATTTACAGTGGAAGACATAATTTAACCCAAAACTGATGAGATGAGATGGGAAGATCATGGAAAGCACTGAGATTGTCAGGGAAGATATGTATTGGTATTTGAGTTAGCTAGTTCCTTAAAACACACTTGGCTTTAATGAAATCTTTCCATATATACTCAAGGAGTTTGTAGAAATGCTTAACAGGCCACTTAAGGTGATGTTTGGAGACTCGGTAAAAGAAGGATATGTTTGCTGAAGATGTGGAAAGAAGTAATGTCAGGAATTTTTTTGAGAAAGGAAAGAAGGAAAATACATTCTTATGAAGGCCAGTATAATTGGCAAGCATTGTATGCAGAATATTGGAAAAGATTATCAGAGACCATGAATGATACCTGCAAGGGAGAAATTGTGTGAGAAGAGCAGTAGCCAAGAGAAAAGTGATGGGCTTATTGTGTATGCATTTTTGGACTGGCAGAGGATGTTTGACATTATCCCTTAGAATTTTGGTTTAAAAAGAGATTATTGGATTATAAGGCAAGCAAATGGACTCCTTTGATGAATCACATGATGTAATTGCCCATGTGGATGGGAACGGAGTACCCTTGTCAGAGGTACTTTTGCGCACTGGATTCAAGTAGTCTCTGGTGTCCTATAGGGCCATACAAGGGGACTCCACCTGTGAAACGATGATTCTCTCTCTCTCTCTCTCTCTCTCTCTCTCTCTCTCTCTCTCTCTCTCTCTCTCTCTCTCTCTCTCTCTCTCTCTCTCTCTCTTTCTTTCTTTCTCTCTCTCTCAAGATTATGTATTTACGATGGACTAGAAGTAAAAAGTAAATCCAGAATATTGGGAGAGTGGTCACAGTGGTCAGGAATATGGGTGGGATGGGAGATAATTTGCTCTAGATCATTGAGAATGGAGAACGTGAGTGCTTCAATCCCTGCACCATTGTATGGGAGGAATTCAACCATTCCCTATGGTGAACATTGAAATCCCCAAGTTAGAGGGTCTCAGCTTGTGGGTGGGAGGATATCAGTCTCATGGCAGGAGTGTAGATAGTCAAAGAAAGATATGAAATTTGGAGAATTAGGAAAGCACTAGGCAAAACAGAGGAAATGTGTGGTAGTTGAGAGATAGACCTTGAGCCACATAACATCAAAATTTGGGGACTCAAGGTCTTGAGCCATGCAACGTGTGTTGATGTTGGAATAAGCACAAACACCACCTTTTAACTGGAATCATGAGTGGAGGTTATAATTAGATATGAAAAAGGGATAAATGAGAACATCATTAGACAACTTTGTCCCAGAGAAAAGTAAGATGGTAGGAGAGGTACCAGACAGACTGTGTTCAACTTAGGAGAGGTTACCGGAGAGACTATGGATGTTTGGGGACTCAAGGTCCTTGAGGCATGCAGTAGGTTTGTTGATGCACAAGCACCATCTTTGAACCAGAGTCATGATTGGGGGTTATAGGTTGATATGAAAAAGAGTATTGATTGAGAGGGTAAAGGCATGTACAGAACATCAGATTGGGGAAGAGCAGTGTGGTTTCAGAAGTAGAGAATGTGTGGATCAGGTGTTTGCTTTGAAAAATGTATGTGAGAAATACCTAGAAAAAAAGTTGGCTTTGTACATAGCATTTACGGATCTGGAAAAGGTCTATGATAGGGTGGATAGAGATGCTTTGTGGAAGGTTTTAAGAGTATATGGTGTGGGATGTAAGTTGCTAGAAGCGGTGAAAAGTTTTTACGTAGGATGTAAGGCTTGTGTACGAGTAGGAAGAGAGGAAAGTGATTGGTTCCCAGTGAATGTCGATTTGTGGCAGGGGTGCATGATGTCTCCATGGTTGTTTAATTTGTTTATGGATGGGGTGGTTATGGAGGTGAATGCAAAAGTTTTGAAGAGAGGGGCAAGTATGCAGTCAGTTGTGGATGAGAGGGCATGGGAAGTGAGCCTGTTGTTGTTTGCTGATGATACAGCACTGGTGGCTGACTCAGGTGAGAAACTGCAGAAGTTGGTAACTGAGCTTGGTAAAGTGTGTGAAAGAAGAAAATTGAGAGTGAATGTGAATAAGAGCAAGGTTATTAGGTTCAGTAGAGAAAAACTGGAGGAAGTGAAGTGTTTTAGATGCCTGGGAGTGGACTTGACAGTGGATGACACCATGGAATGAAGTGAGTCATAGGGTTGGGGAGGGGGCAAAGGTTCTGGGAGCATTGAAGAATTTGTGGAAGGCGAGATTGTTATCTCGGAGAGCAAAAATGGGTATGTTTGAAGGAATAGTGGTTCCAACAAGGTTATATGGTTGCGAGACATGGGCCATAGATAGGGTTGTGTGGAGGAGGGTGGATGTGTTGGAAATGAAGTATTTGAAGATAGTATGTTGTTTCAGGTGGTTTGATTGAGTAAGTAATGAAAGGGTAAGAGAGATGTGTGGTAATATAAAGAGTGTGGTTGAGAGAGCAGAAGAGGATGTATTGAAATGGTTTGGATACATGAGTGAGGAAAGATTGACAAAGAGGGTATATATGTCAGAGATGGAGGGAACAAAGAGAAGCAGGAGACCAAATTGGAGGTGGAAGGATGGTGTGAAAAAGATTTTGAGCGATCGGGGCCTGAACATGCAGGAGGGTGAAAGGCGTGCAAGGAATAGAGTGAATTGGAACGATGTGGTATACCGGGGTCGACGTGCTGTCAATGGATTGAACCAGGGCATGTGAAGCATCTGGTGTAAACCATGGAAAGGTCTGTTTGGCCTGGATGTGGAAAGGGAGCTGTGGTTTTGATGCATTAGACATGACATCTAGAGACTGAGTGTAAATGAATGTGGCTTTTTTTTTGTTTGTTTCTGGTGCTGCCTTGCTTGGGGGTGGATGCTATTTCATCATGGTGGGGTGGCAATGGGAATGGACGAAGGCAGCAAGTATGAATATGTACATGTGTATATATGTATGTATACGGTGAAATGTATATGTATGTATATGTGCGTGTGTGGGCATTTGTGTATATGTGTGTGTAGGTGTTTGTGTATATACATGTGTATGCGGGTGGGTTAGGCCATTCCTCGTCCATATCCTTGCGCTACCTCGCTAACGCGGGAGACGGCGGTTAAGTATAATAATAAAAATAGTAATGAAAAAGGGACAAGTGAGAGCATTATTAGACAACTGTGTCTCAGAGAGAAGTAAGATATTAGGAGAAGTACATGACAAATGTTGTTCAACTGAGGAAAAGTTGATGGAGAGACCACGAATGTTTGAATAGAAAAAGAAGGTCTAATATAGAGGGAAAGGTTGTTGGAGGGGCCAGTATTACTACTGCCAGAGCCTTCCTTCTCATGGGCAGTAGAGTCAGGCAGAAACCTGGAGATTCTTAGCACCCCATGATGCCGGGGACTAGGTGCCATATATTTGATGGACTCTTTGATCATGATACGTGAAAATGTTTGAGTGGACAGGAATTGGTAAGAATTCTTGTGTGAAAAAGCAATAATGATAAGCAAGGTTTGAGTAGGTATATGGTGCTTTTAAGAAGATGGCAAGACTATCCTGGTCATCCCGTTTTGATGAGACAGGAAGACCAGTAATCCTGGCATGGGGAGTACAAGATGGTTCTAGGCACCACTTTTTGGTCCTTAGTCAAGATGGTAGTACTACCCTGGGCAGCTAGTATTTTTCAAGTTGGATTGGAGTAACTTGTTATGTTCAACTAGGCTGAGGTTTAGGTAATGCTTTTATTCCTGTTTTAAGTACGTGACTTGCCAGAAGGATTAGCATTATACTTGAATGTGTGAATGATAAAGAGTTGAGGGAATACTGGGGTTCTTTGTTTGCAGGATCCTAAAGAGAGACCTAAATTGGTTACAGGTGAGCATAAGTACTTACCTGCCTGAATACTTACGCTGAAAGTTTGCCATGGTGGCTAGGCTAGAGCACTCACCTTTTGACTTGTATATTGACGAATGCCTTTCCTCTCGACTGCCTCACCTAATCCCCTTACTTTTCTTGCTTGATGTATAATGCTATTCTTTTTTAGCAGCTACTCCTTTGGCATACTTAACTGTTCTAGGTTCATCTGGTATTGTCTTCAACCATGAGTCCAATCTTCTGTTGAATGTTTTTGTTGTCAGTCTGTTTAAATTTTGTAGATCATCTGGTATTGCATTTAATGATTGTGCCAACTTCCTCACTGGGCATTCATTTATCTTTATCTTATGTATTTTTGGTATGAGGATTGATATGATAGAAAGTTGTGGAAATTCATTCATAGTCCAATGAGACCACATTATGAATATCATTTATTAGGGAAGAAGTTAAGGGAATCCATAGATGAAAGGGACTTAGAATTGACATAGTACCCAACCATTCACCTGAGGAATTGTAGAGGTAAGTTATTTGCTGCTCACTGCCAAGTGTTGAGAAAATATTTACTGCTTTATCCTTTTGGTGCTTAAGTGATTTTTTCAGCCTCTTCTCCAGTGTGAAAAAATGTGGAAAAAAATCTTACAAAGTAAAACTTAGTACCTAGTTTATGAATAATTTGTCTCTCACATGCAAGTTATGTAAACATTCATTTCATTACTTTTTTATTTATATGATTAGATTCAGAAATGTTATCAGACTAATTTTTTCTTGAATTGAGAGGTAAGTCTAGTTAGTGTAGGAAAATTAATGTACATTATGTACTGGAATGGCCAATCCCAAGTAAGGGTGGTGAGGGTTCACTGTGGGCATGGTGGTGATTGCTGCAGGTGCAGTTGGGTACCATGGGCTCAGCAAGTCCTAAGAACAGACACCCAGCCACCCATGTGTTTCCAGTGACTCATCCTTTGTTTATGTTGCCATCTGTGGTCAGCCACCAGAGCTTACAATGTGCACAGAATTCAGCTTTTGGCAGTGTACTACTGCCAAACTGTAGATTGAAATCCTTTGCACTTAAAGGGATATATGAGAGTAAATTAATGGTTGAGACAACAGACTGATCATCCCACTTGAGAAGATGTAATGGTCTGCTGGAAAAGGTTTTGCAAAGGGCAGCAAAGAATTTATTCGAAGTAAGGGAGACCTACATTGGAAGAGAAAAGGGAGATTGGACATTATTACAATTTTGAGGTTACTGAATCAGCTTGACATTCTTTTTTAATTGAACAGTTATATACTTAGAGGACAGAACATTATACCGAGGTGGAAAGAAGATAGGAAAGATATGAAGACTTGTTGCCGTAATAATAAGGTGGTGTATGCATGGAGGAAGCCAAATGAAGATGGAGTGACTGCATAGTGATAAGAAATTCAATCTGTGTAATAGTTGAAGTTAAAAGGAATACCCATGTGTGTAGAGATTCCCCGTGGTATAGCAGAATTATGTTAGGCAGGTAATCACACACAAACAGGTATATGTATATACACATGTACATACACATAAATATATGCATGCACTAAATTTAGCCCACTATAAGCTTGTTTGAAATGTTTGTTTTTGCTTGGATCATCCCTTAATGTGGTTTATAGATTTAGAAAGTTTTGTGACTAATACAAAAGGTTTCTGGAGATATGTGTGACTTTCATGCCACTTTTTGTATTAATGTTATCACTCATATGTTTTTTACATGCAGGTTTCTGTAGGAGTGAATGGCAATGGTGGTGCAGGTACAGTGGTGGGTGTGGCAGGATACCCAGTAGCAGCAACAGCACCCTCAGTCCCTTATGGCTTACCGGGCATTCCATACCCCCTTGGTTACAACTACATCCAGGGTTTAACCACAAGTGTGTCTTGCATCAATCCTCAGTTGCCCATGCAGGTATTTACCTAACATATTACACTTTATGTGTCAGTTTCCTTCAGCCCAAAAAATCAGTACCAAATTTATGATTAGACCTGTAGAAGTGGCTTAGCATCATCAGTCACTAAAATCCTTAGTATCCTTTGAATATCGATGACCACCTACTAGTATTATAGTGTTATAACTTTTTTCTTACTTCTCTAAACAAAATGATTGGCTCAAAGTTCTTAATAGTCATACTGACTTACCAGAGAGTAATTTCGCAAATACCTGTCATGGATGCTTTGCTGCCATGGGTTAAATGTCATCTGCAAGGGATCACAGCTTGTCGGTATCTTTCATGTGTTCCCATTTGCTCCAGCTGGCTCTTGAAAAGTGTCTTGAATGTATGGGTAAATTTGGTTGAGGAAAAATGAAATGAGAGAGTAATAAAGTGAGGAAGGAATGTAAATGTACAAGGAATGATTGTCATTGTTAATGAGCTTGATAAAGATGTTGGAAAAATTCCAAAGAAAGGGAGGTGAAGAGTTAGAGGTGAGGAAGGAGCCTAAGTTTGCAAGAAGCAAGTGTCTTATGTAATGAATCTAATTGAGTTGAATTTTTAATTTTTTGAATATCAGTTCAAGGTCAGGGAGGGCAGAGCATGTTCTCTCCTCTGCTGGTCTGTCACATGAGCAACAAAATATACCTTGGATATTTAGTTAGTTAGAACCTTATAATCCTGTTAAATCAGTTGAGATAGTTGCTAGCTCTTCATACCCATCATTACCCACCTAACTGTGGTAGCAGTAGCTTGTACATTTTAGACCTGCCTTCATCCATTCAGAGACCACCATAGTGATGACATCACTAATTCACTTACTCCCAGGGATTGATCTAACTGCCAGCTCAGAATTCCTTTAGACTGTGTTAAGACCAGGCAGCTTCTACCAAAGTTCTGTTTCAGAAGCCAAAGTTCTGTTTTTAATGGCTTGTTTCCATCCTACTTCAGATCACTCAATTTTCTTTTCTTTAGGTTGCGGTATACTGGAAGTACTTTTCATATGTATAAATAGTTTCATCTGCCTTTCTAAGAAAGCATCGGGAACTAAAAGATCGACAGCCTCACATGTGCACAACCTTTCCATAGCCATCATGTATGAAGTGCTAAATCCAGACCTCAATCCATCATGCTATCCCATGATTTTCTTGACCACTTGGTATGTCCTGGTTCTACCCATTGACAGTACATTCCCATCCCTCTCGTTACCGCTTTGATCCTATACATGTGTGTAACCCTTTTAAACGTTCAAACCCCAACATCCATCCCAAAGCATCCTTCTTCCCATCCTGCAAACTCCTTCTTGATTCCCCTTTCCTTTTTTTCCCTTTATTTCAATCACCTAGATCCTCTTTGTTATTCTTTCTTCACTCATCCCCCTCTTATTTCCATACCATTTCAGCATGCTGTGGTCAGCACTCTCAGTCAGACTTCACTTACTACCATAGCTCTCACTTTTACAGGTCATTCCTTACAGGATCAGCCTTTCTCACAGCACTTAGTCCTCTGACATTTCATGTCCAATATGTCAACCTTCTTCCACTGTTTTGAGTTAATGGTCACAAACACACACACCCATAACTACTCATAAACCAACTGCATCCTTTCGATATCCTCAACCTATGCTACCAACCAACCAGACTTCCAACCCACCACTAATTCAATCAGTCTTGCTGGACATCACAATCTGCTTACCAGCACTGCACTTGAGAACCAGCAGGATCATGCTGCATGAGCTATCCTCTGACCTTTTGCCCATCCTGATAACACTTCAAATGGCCCACCCAATCACACAACCACCAAAATAGAATTACACAAACTACCGGTAAGCAGACTGGCCAGTCTTTACACAATACATGGGTTCCCAGACTTCAGTATAGATGGTTTGTCATTCCTAGATCATGCAAACTGACACTTCATCAGCATCTCTGACCAAGCCAGCAAAAAAAACATACCAAGATGGCATAGAAAGAAATATAACCCAAATTTAATTCCCACAACTTACACACCACATTAAGCAAAGAAACCAGCACAGACAGAACCATTCACCATCAGTAGAAATCAGAGAAGAGATCGACATTCTAGATAATACCATTACAAACATAATGATTAATAAACAAAGTGGAAACTGGCTTTCCTTCCCAAACACTGTAAATCACAAGACCCAGAGCAACCAACTCTCTTGCATATTCAAGAAATTCCACTCTTATTGCACTAGTCCATCTCCCACTCTTGGAATACTGAAGAACACACTAATGTACTCATGAAACATTTCTCAAAAATCAGCCACAAACTAACCACACCTCAAAACAGAAAGGCATGAAAAATCTACTCTACATTACATAATTGTAACAGTCACACATGCACAACAGAATGTCAACGTCTCCACAGAAGTCTTCAATCACCCTTTTAATTAAAACCCCAGACAAACTTTATTCCTGCTCACTCCATCCAGTCCCCTTGAATGGAGATTCTCTCCCACTGAGCAAAGTATCAACCATCCCAGGCATCACATATGGCACATACATGACATACACTCCCGATACCAGTAATATTAGCACAACAACAACACACAAACTAAAAGTTTTAAGAACTCTAACTGGCACCAGATTTGGACAAAAAAAAGAATCCCTTGATATCCTTTACAAGTGATTTGTCCATTCCACTTTAAACTATGCCTCACCTGTCTGGTCTTCCATCTTCTTGAATGTAAATATAACAGAGCAGCAAAACACCCAAAAGAGTGCACTTAGAACAGTCACTGGCTTCCTGTTAACCACTTATATTCAGTGCTTTCACATTGAAACAAAGATCCTCCTGAGCCAGTCTAACCTCAACAATCTAGACACAAAATTTTATGCAACGGTACTAGACCCCTCTCATCCTTACTGTACAATATATAACCATCAGCTCTCAAGCAGAAATGAAAAGCTTTCCCCTACTTCAGTATCCTCCACTCACAGATCCCCCATGCCAAACTTATATACAGTTGTTAAAACACAGCCACTAAAAATCACCCAGCAAGCACTAAACATCCAACCTCCCATCTTGGCTGTAAACTCCAACTTGCTATTCATACTGCCATCAAAGATCACATTCCCCAACAAACATGAATCACACCCTCCTGCTTATTCTGTGGACATCACCCATCATTATAACACTGCGAACACCATTTCAAAATATCCCAAGACCCTTCATGCTTATGATGCAGCTACCATAAAGATGACACTGAGCATATACTACTGAGTTGTGCACTTTCTGCATGTAGCTACACAAAACATCACAATCCTTTTAGACCTGTGGTCCCAACTAGTGGATGAAGCTATCTTCCTGAATGCTTCAAGTGCCTTTTAAGGATAGCAGAGACTTCTGGGGCAGGAAGGTAAGATGTGCATATATACTTATACCTTGAAGGTTCAAATTGGGTCATCTAAATGAGTGTGGATGTAACCAAGATGAGAAGAAATGAGAGATAGCTAGTATGTTTGAGGAAAGGAACCTGGATGTTCTGGCTGTGGGTAAAACAAAGCTCAAGAGTAAAGGTGAAGAATGCCTTCTGGATAAATCAGGGGTTGGTGAGGGCTAGAGCTAAGGATGGGGTAGCAGTACTGATCAAGCAAGAGCTGTGAGATGTGAAGGAGTTTAAGGAAGTGAGCTTTAGACTGATGTGGATAAAGAGAAAAGTGGGTTGTAAGAGATGGGTGATTATTATTGCTTATGCATTTAGCCATGAGATGTAGGTTGATGTGAGGCAAATGTTTTGGGAGGAGCTGAGTGAGTATGTCAGCAGTTTTGATGATAGAAATTGGGAAGTAGTTTTTTTTATGTTGAAGGATCAAGTCACAGACAGTAGTCCACATCAAGGTTGGGCCTTTAATGAAATATAAAGAGAATTATGAAATGGAAAAAGAAATGACTAGGGAAAGTATTTACAAATTTTGGAGGAAGTGAAAGACCTGTCTTTTGAAATGTGTCAGGTCATAGTTATTGGGAAAGAGAGGAGAAGGTAGAGTTCCAAAGCTTTGACATGCAGGGAAAGAAGCAGGTATCAAAATGGCCCACCTTTGACTTGCCAATGGCCACAGAATAATCATGTGATGCAGCAGGTTGCCAAGTATTGCATGGTCTAGCTAGTGTTGTGGGCACACAAGCAGCCAGTTCTCGGGAGCAAAAACCAAAGTAATACGTACAGAAGAGGGAAAGTGAACCAACATTGCAGTGTAGGGCAAGGGGGTCAAGTTTGGAAGTTAGCCTGGGACTTTTTATAAGTTGGACCACTTTCGACTCACCTCTGTCAAGTAAGGAGAGCAGTATTCTATACAAAGACGAATCCCATGTATAAATGGAGCAACTGTTAAGAAGAGAAGTTTCGACATCTTAGCAGGACACCCAGTTAGAGCCAGACTTAGCTATTCCTGTAATGTTGGGTTTCCAAGAAAGAGTGGATGTTGTAGTAATACCAATATGAGTCAAGCGGTGGAATTATGGAACTGTTAAAGGAGAAATGAGAGTTGTGAGAAGTTTTCGATAAAGAGATGTGTAGAAATTGGGTCTTGGAGGCATTAAACTTTACAGGATTTTTTTTTACCCCACTGAGATATTCTATCCAGGTCTGAGTTTATTGAGGAAGCTATGTCAGGACAAGATGCAGATTGGATGAGAGAAGAGGGAGCAGAATTGAAGAATGTGGATGAATGCAGTGTTGTTGTCAAGTGTATGAGTGCATTGGATTATTTGTGGAGGAAAGGAAATTGTTAAAAGAAAGGAGAAAAAGTGTAGGGGACAGGACAGAACCTTGTGGGACACCAGTGTTGTTGTTGTTGTTGTTGTGTGTGTGTGTGTGTGTGTGTGTGTGTTGGGGGGGGGGGGCTGTTGATCAATCAACAGCCACAGATCTGGATTGGCTGGAGAGGAAGTTGAATATGAAGGAGCAAAGTGAGGGAGGGAATCCAGAAGAGGGGAGCTTAGAGATGAGATCCTGATGCTTCACTCTATCAGAAGCCTTAGATATGTCAAGGGCAACTACACCTGACTCCCCAAAATCTTTCAGGGATGATGACCAAACATTATTAAGATAGGAAAGAATATCAACAGTATATCTCTTATGGAAGCCATACTGGTAATCAGAGAGAAGACTGTGATTTTTGAGGTTTTTGAGGATATAGGAGTTGAGGAGTGATTCAAAGACTGGAAATGGTAGATGTCAAAGCAATAAGACAATATTTAGAGGGGTCAGAACAGTCACACTTCTTAGGGATGGGATGTATCAGTGCATGCTTCTAAGGAGAAGGAAAGGTTTTGGTTTTTAAACAGAAACAGAACAGATGAGCATATGCAGTTGCAAGTTCAGAAGTACATTCTTTTAGTACACAGGGATGGATACCATCAGGACCATAAGCCATGCTTGTGTTCAGAGAGAGAAGCACTTTTCTGACAGTCCAAAAAGAGATCATAGGAAGAATTATAGGATTAGTGAGAGGAGAATCAGGGGGTGAAGGAATGTTAGAGTCATCCAAGGTGGACTTAGAGGAGAAACAGGAACCAAAGAGAGTTGCTTTGTGTACTGGAGAGACAGCTATAGTACCTTCAGAATGGAAAAGTGAAGAAAAGAGCAACAGAAATTGTTAGAGATGCCCTTTGCTGAAGACCAGAAAGACCTATCTATGGATGATAAGGATAGGTTATCACACTTCCTTTGAATAAAGGAATGCTTTGCGCTTTATGGGCTGTGATAAAAGCTGAATGGGAGCCAGAGCAAGGAGTTTTTCCTAGCTCGATTTGTCTGATCTCTTGCCTGAATGACCTCAGAACGGGAACAGCTGAACCATGGATTGGATGAAGAGGTCATCTTAGAGGAAGAGGGGTTAAGTGCTTCAATTTCTGCAGAAAGAAGCATCACCACATAAGAGAGTAATTTACCCAAGGAAAGTCAGAAAAGAAGTTATGTAAGTTATGCCAGTCAGCTTTATTGAGATGCCAGTATTTACTCTTAGATGGGGTTGTTGGAAGGGGAGGCACCGTTTGAATAGATACATTTATGAGAGTGTAATCAGATGAACCAACTAGGGCAAGATTGTGTATTTACTGCAGGGTGGACTTGAGGTGAAAAACAAGTCCAGAATATTAAGAGAGTGGTCACAGCAGCCAGGAATATGGGTAGGATGGGAGATGATTTGCTCTGAATAATTTAGAATGGAGAGCATGTGGGCTTCAGTCCCTCCACCATCCATATGGGAGGAATTCAACTATTCCCTGTGGTAAACTTTGAAATCCCCGAAGTAGAGGATCTCGGCTTGCGAGTGAGAGGATATCACAGTCTCATGGCAGGAGTTTAAATAGTTGAGTATTTAATGTGACATTTCAAGGTATGGTTGGAGGACATGGGGTATTTAGTTGAGGTGAATGCAAATGTTAAACAGCTTGTGAAGTTGTGAGCTGAAAATGGCTTGGTGATTGGGAATACATGGTTTAAAAAGTCGGACATACATAAGTATACATGGGTGAGTAGGAAAGATGGTCGACAGGCATTATTGGATTACTTACTGATTAATAGGCTTGCAGAAGATAGAGTCTTGGGTGTGAATGTATTGAGATGGGGCAGCTTGTGGGATGTATAACCATGAATCAGTAATGAAAAATAATCCACCGTGTATGTACCAAGAAGGTTACGCACAATTTGGTATATTGCATAACATAATGCCTTGGTTTACAATATTCCCACTTCTAACACAAATGATTTCCAGTACAAATGATTAAAAGTACTCATGAATATTATTAATAACAGTGTAAAAGAAAAAGAAATTTAAAAGTTAAAAACAGCAAAGGCAAATATTAAAAGAATAAAAATCTTACCTAGCATTAAGTTTTCTAACTATATATGGTATGTTTGAAGTTTGATAATGTGGATCTTCATCTTATAGATTGCAATACTTGTCTTCTTCTAGTGTCTCTGCCATGTAAGGTATACAATATTTGTTAGATTTTAGAGTTTTTTCCAAATTGTATTGTTAGTTCATCTCTCCTTTTGTATCATGATGGAGTTCATGCTTGCTGAAGCAGTTTCATAATTTGTGTACTGACTACCTAAGATAACTTTGAAACATTGTTTCTGTATGCGTTTGAGGTGTGAATGTTGTGTCTGAGTAAAGCCAGGGTGCCATACTGTGACTGCATATTCTAAGGGTGTACATGTAAACCAACTATATAATTTGAACATTGTTTCCTTACTGAAACCGCCTTGCTTGGTACAAAATAAACATGCAGCTGTTTGCATTCGTGATCATATATTCAACTTGATCATTCCATCTGAGAGCTGAGTTAATGTGTGCACCAAACTGTTTACAACTATGTTATGTTGTCCCACTTAGACATGGAATCTTGTTATCTCACTCTATGCTTATGCTCAGATATAAACTCAGTAAAGGTGAGTAATGAGGACTGGCAAACCAAAAAAATAAAGTTCCTGAATTACAACATTGCGATTGTAATCAAATGCTTTTTTAGAATCAGTCAAGACAAGTTGTGCAATTTTTTGTCTGATCTATGCCTTTTGAAAGAAAGCCTACTGTCTGATCTATGCCTTTTAAAAGAAAGCCTACTGTCTGATCTATGCCTTTTAAAAGAAAGCCTAGGAATGTAATTAAGCAGTGAGATGTAGAACTACCTTTCAGATTACAGTAAACCCTTGAGTTAACAGACCATGATACAGCGGATTTCTTATTTAACGGATTGAGCAAATTATAATACTTCTTTCTTTTTCTTTCAAACTATTCGCCATTTCCCGCATTAGCGAGGTAGCGTTAAGAACAGAGGACTGGGCCTTTGAGGGAATACCCTCACCTGGCGCAATTCTCTGTTCCCTCTTTTGGAAAATTAAAAAAAAAAAACGAGAGGGGAGGATTTCCAGCCCCCCGCTCCCTCCCCTTTTAGTCGCCTTCTACGACACGCAGGGAATACGTGGGAAGTATTCTTTCTCCCCTATCCCCAGGGAAAATTATAATACATTAATTGATAATAATTTAGAAAATAAAAGGAAATAAAAAATCTCAAAATGCCACACCATAGGCATTTCATATTGCACTTGTTGTTGGTAGCATGGGGTATACTTGCTTTGCTTCAGTCTCAGTCTGCATCAAGCTATGATGCAGTCAGGTTGTATACAGAGAATTGTGACTTTGTTTATTAAATGATTGTGTAATCCTTACAGTTCCAAATGGCATCAAGTGATAGAGGAGTTAAAAGAAAGTGTGTGAACTGTATATTGTATTACTGTATATTGTATAAGAAAATAGCCCCTAGGTTACATTTGATTTCAAAGACTTTCAGCATTAACAGACACTCCTTCCCCCTATTAGTCGTTTAAATCTAGGATTTACTGTACCATATTTATGTCGATCCAAGTTTGACCTAATGTTATCTAACACCATCTTTGTTACAGTTACTCAGTGAAGGCAAGGATATAGATTTCTAGGGATTTTAGTGAGAGTGGGAATGAATTGAGTGAGAAGAGGGTTGTGAAAACATTGAACTTGGAAAAGAAATGTGTACGAAGAAATTCTAGGAAAGATTGGGTAAGAATGGCAAAAGGTGAGATTCAGTAAAGCAAGAGTGGGTGAGGAATGGAAGTTATTATGGGAAACAGCACTGGGAGGTTTAAGAGAAGAGTGTGGCATGAAAGGTGGGAGATGGGCAGATTAGAAAGGGTAGAGAATGGTGGGATGAAGTAAGATTGTTAGTGAAAGAGAAGAGAGAGGCGTTTGGACAATTGCAGGGAAATAGTGCAAATGACTTGGGGATGTATAAAAGAAAGCAGCAGGAAGTTAAGAGATAGGTGCAAGAGGTGAAAAAGAGGGCAAATGAGAGTTGGGGTGAGAGAGTATCATTGAATTTTATGGAGAATATAAAGATATTTTGGAAGGAGGTAAATAAAGTGCGTAAGACAAGAGAACAAATGGGAACATCAGTGAAGAGGGCAAATGGAGAGATAATAACTAGTAGTGATGAAGTGAGAAGATGGAGTCAATATTTTGAAGGTTTGATGAATGTGTTTGATGATAGAGTGGCAGATATAGGGTGTTTTGATCGAGGTGGTGTGGAAATTGAGAGGGTCAGGTAGAATGGTTGGTGAACAGAGAAGAGGTTGTGAAAGCTTTGCAAAAGATGAAAGCGGGCAGGGCAGCGGGTTTGGATGGTATTGCAGTGGAATTTATCAAAAAGGGTGGTGACTGTGTTGTTGATTGGTTGGTAAGGATATTCAATTCAGTAGATCATTTTGAAGTGCCTGAGGATTGGCAGAATGCATGCATAGTGCCATTGTACAAAGGCAATGGAGAAAAAGGTGAGTGTTCAAATTACAGGGGCATAAGTTTGTTAAGTATTCCTGGGAAATTATATGGGAGGGTATTGAATGAGAGGGTAAAGGCTTGTACAGAGCATCAGACTGAGGAAGAGCAGTGTGGTTTCAGAAGTGGTAGAGGATGTGTGGATCAAGTGTTTGCTTTGAAGAATGTACGTGAGAAATACTTAGAAAAACAGATGAATTTGTATGTGGCATTTATGGATCTGGAGAAGGCAGAAAAGGCCACATTTGTTCACACTCAATCTCTTGCTATCATTTGTAATGTGCCAAAACTTCAGCTCCGTATCCACATCCAGGACCCTCAGACCTTTCCATGGTCTACCCCAGATGTTTCACATGACATATCATCATATATACATGTAAACGACAACAGATAGAGTGAACAACAAAATATATCAGATATATAACCAATTATAGCTTAAACTTTCCTGTTACAAGAAATAGAATAAACAATAAAGAATAACAATTATACTGGTGCTTAAAAGGAAAACGTAAAATGATAAAACTTTTATCAGACAGAAAACTAATGGACATTATCGGACTGAAAAAATTGAGTTATCAGAAGTTAGCTGGTCTGATAACGATTATTGAAGTTAACTTCCGATAATAGTCCAATAACAAAAATTAAGTTCGATTATTATTTGTTATGGGATTATCGCTTGCTTGCCGCACCCATTCCTGGAGCTAACCCTACCCACAAGGAAACAGCATCGCCACCCCCTGTGTCAACCAGGCAGCACCAGGAAAACAGATGAAGAAAGGCCACATCTCTTCACATCCATACATGAGCTTTAACCTGTAATACACCAAAACCACAGCTCCCTATCCACTTCCAGGCCCCACAGACCTTTTCGTGGTTAATCCCAGATGTTTCACATGCCTTGATTCATTCCATTGACGGCATGTTGACCCCAGCATACCATGTTCCAATTTTCTCTATTCCATGCACACCTTTCACTTGCCTATATGTTCAGGCCCTGATCGCTCAAAATCTCTATAATCCATCCTTCCACTTCCAATTTGGTCTCGCAATTCTCCCTGTTACTTTTATTTCTGACAACCTTTCCTCACGCATTCTCTCCATATGTCTAAACCATTGTAATATACCCTCTTCCGATCTCTCAACCACACATCTCTCCTACCCTTTCATTACTTGATCAAACCATCTCGCACCACATATTATCCTCAAACATCTCATTTCCAACACGTCCACCCTCTGAAACATTTCATTTCCAACACATTTACCCTCCTCATCACAGCCCTATCTATAGCCCATGCCTTGCAACCATATGATATTGTTGGAACTGCTATTTCTTCAAACATACCCATTTTTGCTCTCCAAGATTTTCTCTCTTTCCACACATTTTTCACCACTCCCAGAACCTTCACCCATTCCCCCCACCCTGTGACTCACTTCCACAGTTCCATTTGCTACCAAGTTCACTCCCAGATATCTAAAACACTTCTCGTCCTCCAATTTTTCAAAATTGAAACTTGCATCACATTTAACTTGTCCCTCAACCTTGCAGAACCTAATGATCTTGTTTTTATTGCACTCTTTTCACATTCTCTTCCATTCCAAACTTAGTCACCAACTTCTACAGTTTCTCACTCAAATCAACCACTAGTGCTGCATTATTGGAGAACAACAGCTGACTCACTTCCCAGGCCCTTCATCCCCAACAGGCTGCATACTCACTCCTTTCTCCAAAACTCTTGCCTTTACCTCCCTCATCACTCCCATCCATAAACAAATTAAAGAATCATGGTGACATCACACACCCCTGCTGCAGACCGACCTTCTCTTGGAACCAGCCACTCTCTTCTTCCTAATCGTACACATGCCTTGCATCCTTGATAAAAGATGTTCACTGCTTTTAGCAGCTTATCTCAAACACCATATATTCTTAAGACCTTCCACAAAGCATCTCATTCAACCTTATCATATGCCTTCTCCAGATCTGTAAATGCATCATACAAATCCAACTGTTTTTGTAAGTATTTCTCACACAAATTCTTCAAAGCATGCACATGGTCCACAAATCCTCTACTACTTCTGAAACTTCACTGCTCCTCTCCAATCTGATGCTCTGTACATGTCTTCACCCTCTTAATCAGTACATTTCCATACAATTTACTAGGTTTACTCAATTTGCTTATATCTCTGTAGTTATAACACTCACTTTTATCCCCTTTGCCTATATACAATGGTGCTATAGATACATTCCTCCAGTCCTCACAGGCACTTCACCGTGATCCATACATGCATTGAATATCCTTACCAACCAATGAACAACACAGTCACACCCTTTCTAAATGAATTCAGCTGCAATACTGTCCACTTTACCCTTGAGCCTCATTTTAATCAGAGCCAGACCCTCCAGGTTTCTTTTCTCAAACATACTGCCTATCTCTCCTCTCTTTTCATCTTGTTACATCAACACACAATCGGACACCCCAATCAGAGCCTTTGAGGAGGATGAGCATTCCCTGCTTGACTCATTCTTTGTTTTCTGTTTTAGAAATTAGAATACAAGAAGGGAAGGGTTTCCAACCCCCTACTCCCGCCTCGTTTAGTCGCCTTCTACGACACACTGGGAATACGGAGGTAGAATTGTTTTCACCCATGTGTATATATATTCATACTTAAATTTGTTTCCCTTATTAGCAAGGTAGCATCAGGAACAGACAAAAAAAGGCCATATATGCTAACATCCATTCTCTAGTTGTTATGTGTAATGTAGCAAAACCACAGCTCCCCATCCACAACCAGGCCCCACAGACCTTTTCATGGTTTACCCCAGATGCTTCATATTCCTTTGTTCAGTAATTGACAGCAAGTCTACCTCTGTATATCACATTTTTCCATTTCACTCCATCCCATGCACAACCTTTAACCTTCACGCACATTCAGGCCTTGATTGCTCAAAATCGTTTTCATCTCATCCTTCCATCTCCATTTTGGTCTCCCTGTTCTCCTTGTTCCCTCCACATGTGACACATATATCTTCATTGTCAATCTTTCCTCACTTATTCTCTCCACATGTTCAAACCATTTTAACACGCCCTCTTCAGGTCTCTCATCCACATGCATTATTTCTTTATGTATCTCCCTTACACTTTCATTACTTTTCAGTCAAACTACCCAACATGACTTACCATCCTCAATCATTTGATTTCCAATACACCCACCATCCTCTGCACAGCTTTGTCCATAGGCCATATCTCACATCTATATGATAATGTTGTGACTACTATACCATCAAACATACACATTTTGAATGTGACCTATAGGCCATTTTTTAATACCATACAGTACAGTATACTGTGCACATGCTTTCTTTTTACTCCTCTTGTCACTTGATGCCATTTTGAATTGTGAGGATTGCAAAATTACTTGATAGATACAGTCACAATTCTCTGTATACAACCTGACCACACGATAGCTTGAGGCAGACTGAGACTGAAACAAAGCAAGTATACCCCCATGCTACCAAAAACAAGTGCAATATGAAATGCACATGGTGTAGCGTTTGAGATTTTCTTTTCTTATTTTTTTTATTAATGTATTATTATTTGCCCAGTCTGTTTAATCCAAAATCTGTTATATCGGGGTCCATTATATCAAGGGTTTACTGTATGGGGGCATTACAGACATGGAAGGAGTGCAAATGATGGGAGAGATATAAGAAAAAGCAGCAGGAGGTGAAGAGGAAGTTGAAAAATAGGGCAAATGAGAGTTGGTGTGAGTAAGTACCAGTTAACTTTAGGGAGACTAAGATGTTTTGGAAGGAGGTTGATATTATTGAAGGGGGCAAATGGAGAAATCATTACTAAGCGAAGAGATGGAGCGAGTGTTTTGAATGACTGCTGAATGTGCTTGATTAGGTTAGCAGATGTAGAGTTTTTGGGGTGGGTTGGTATTGAAAGTGAAAAAATCATGGAGTGTGGTTTGATGAAGGGAGAAGAGTTGGTGAAAGCCTCACATAAGATGAAATGTGACAAGGCTGCTAGAGTGGGTGATAAATGCAATTTAAAGGGGTGACTGTGGTTGATTGGTTAGTTAGGGTTTTCAGTTTATGTATGAGTCATGGTGAGATGCTTAAGGATTAGCAGAATTTATGTATAATGCTATTGTACTAAGGTAAGGGGGCTAAAGGTGAGTGTTCAAACTACAGAGGTATAAGTTTGAGTCTCTCTAGTAAGTTGATTTGGAGAGTAGTAATTGAGTGGGTGAAGGCATGTACTAAGCATTAGACTGGGAAGAAACAATGTGATTTCAGAAGTGGTAAAGGAATTGTGAATCAGGTGTTTGTTTTTAAAGAATGTGTGTGAGAAATACTTAGAGAAACAAAATATGTCATATGAACTTGGGGCTCTTGCGCTTACCTGGAAAAAGGCCACTATTATTTTCTTCCTTGAACCGAGAGATCCTGGGAAATATCGACCCATTAGCCTTACCTCCTGTGTTTTTAAGATAATGGAAAGAATACTTCATCGCCCTCTTCACACCATAGGTGGCTTCCCCAACTTCCTCAGTGGTTTCATACATCACAGCACATCACACTCCATTGCTTCCCTTTATTGCAGTCAGGCTGCCCACATCTCCGTCTTCCTTGATGTTAAGGGAACCTTTGATACGGCTCAGCCTGCCCTTGTTTTAGCTGAATTGGCACAGTAAGTGATTAAAGGGTGGCTTCTTCAATGAATCACCTCTTACCTCGCTAGACATCAGGCCCAGGTCGGCATTGAAGGCTCTATAATATCCCCTGTTCAAGAAATGAACATTTGCACCCCTCAGGGTGGAGTCCTGAGTCCCACCTTTTTTTAACACTCATGCACTCCAGTGCACCACTCCCGTGGCCAACAGGATTTGTCCGCTCAGGATATGCCGACAGTGTTCTCCAAGCTCCAGACTACTCTACCATGCAGGAAGCCCTTGATCTGATCTCCAGAGAGTGTGATTCACTTGGTTTCCATCTTTCTACTGCAAAAACAAAAGCCATGTGGCATAGTCGTGTTGTACCTCCCCCCTTGTTCTTATCAGGAATGCCCTTGGACTAGGTTAATGAAACAAAATACCTGGGTGTGTATGTGATTCACATGCTTTGTCATATCCCTGAAGTTTGCTATCTTTGAGACATATACTTTTGATGCTCTCGCTCCTCTTTCCACTATGTGCAGGGATTTCCTTGGTGCCACCATCCCCATACTTCTCACCATGTACAAGTCCTTGGTCCACTCCTGTGTCAGCTACGCTGCCCCTGCCCTCAACAACATTAGTTGGACTGCTGTCAACCATCACAAAGTTATCCAGAGGAAGGCTGCTTGTATCATCCTCAGGGCCCCCCTTCAGTGGACAGGGTCTGCTACCCTGTATACCGAACTTTGTCCTTGCTCATTACAGGATCATGTCCAGGAGATTTACTTGAAAACTGCTGTTTCCATTCTACGGGATCTGCGAGGCAACAATGTCCAGGCCAACTTGATTCCTGCTCTTTGAAGCCAACCTCCAAGACAGTGGTGAGGGTCACTCATCTGAGTCCTTCAAGAACTCCACCTACTTCCTGATATTGTTGTCAGCCCTGCTGTTAGTTAGACTCCCTCTCCATGGTTAGACTTTCATCCTTAAGTGATTGGCCTTGGTGGACTGTTTCTGAAGTCTCACATGAACTATCTTGTTCTCCGCTCATACCACCTCTCCATGATCACCCTTTGGTCTCCAAGTTGTGTCACCCTTTACACTGACGGCTCAGTTGACCTTGCTATGGGCAAGGGCTGGGCTAGTGTCTACATCTCCTGTCCTGATGATGCTGAGCCTATCAAACTCTCCCTCATAGTTTCTGATGGGGTATCCTCCACTCAGGCTGAGCTGATAGCCCTCCTTGCTGCTCTTCTTGCTGGGGAAAATGCTATTGGTTTCTTTCCCCAGCATGTCTACTCCAGCAGTAGGTCTGCCCTCGATGGATCAGTGGAGACTGAGAACCTCATCCTCTGAATACCAGGGCTAATATCAACACTTTAGGACGCAGGCCATCCTGTGACATTCAGTATCTTGAGAATGAGGCAGCAGTTGGCCTTGCCAAGACCGGTTGTAACAAGGCCACACCTGACTACACTGTTCCTCATACACACTTCTACAACTTAGGACTCAAATTCACTGCAAGCAGAGAGAAGCTTATGGTACAATACCATCCATAAACTCCCTAACCTCTCATGTGTCTATGGGAAAGAGTCACGGAAATGGGACATGTTTGCTGTCTGTATCATTATCGGATATGACTTTGCTTGAGAGATTGGCATCCCCACCTCCCCAGAGCAAAGCGCTAGTGCATTATACAAAAGACCCGACAGCCAAACCCTTGTCCACTGCCATCTAATATGTCCCCTCACAGAACGTTTCTGTGATGCTTGCTGGACCACCACTGCACAACTCCCTGATGGAGACATGATTATCTTTCCCATACTGGCCAGATATTATGTAAACAATATTGATGATTTGTTGAAGAAATGTCCTTCCTTCCTCAGGCTTTGAGAAGCCCCATTTTTATTTTCATATGTGCTTGTGACACTTGCCAGATGCTTCTGGTAGTATTGAACAGGGGTACCTAGTGACAGCACTAGGATCCCATTCCTCTATCAAGGAATAAATTATTGAAATTAAGAAAAAAAGATTTAATTGAGAAACAATAATTTGCATGTAGCATTTATGGATCTGGAGAAAGCTTGATAGACATTTCCTCTGGAAGGTCTCATGGATATATGGTGTAGGAGGAAAGATTTAAGAAGCAGTGAGGAGTTTTTATCATGGATGTAAGGCATGTGTATAAGTGGGAAGAAAGATCAAAAGTTTTCAAGTGAAAGCTGGTCTACAGCAGGGGTGCTTGATTTCACCATGGCTCTTTCTTTTGTTAATGGTTGGGGTGATGAGGGAGGTAAATATTCAGAGTCTTGGTGAGAGGGAAGAGTATACAGTCTATAGGGGATGAAGGGCTTCGGAATTATGAGTTGCTGTTTGCTTATGATACAGCACTGGTTGAAGATTCAAGTTAGAAACTGGCAAAGTTAGTGACTGAGTTTGAAAGAATATGTTAAAGGAAGAAGTTGAGAGTATGTGTGAACAAAAGCAAGGTTATTAGGTGTAGTAGGGCATAGGATAGGTCAGGTTTGAGTGTGAATGGAGAAAAGTTAGCGGAAGTGAAGTGTTTTAGATACCTGGGAGTTGTTATGGCAGTGATTGAAGCCATGGAAGCAGAAGTGAGTCATAGGTTGGGTGAGGGGACAAACTTTTTGGGAGCACAAAAACTTGTGTAGAAAGAGAGGTCATTGTGTGGGAAGGCAAAAATGGTTATGTTGAAAGTATAGCAATCCCAAAACTATTGTATGGAGCTACAGGTGATTTGGATGAAGGAGGGTAGATGTGTTGGAAATGAAATGCTTGAGGATAGCATGTGATGTGAGGCGGTTTGATCGAATATGTAATAAAAGGAGAAAAGAGAAGTGTTGTAACAAAGAGTGTTGTTCACATGAGTTTACATGAGAAAGACAGACAAGAGGCCTGATTGGCCCATGACTGGGTTGTCTGGTAAAACTAAGGAGTTTAACTTGGCAAGAAAATGTAATTCTGCTCAGCAGTTTTTTAAGCTATCACTGACTCCCCACTGCTGCACATCAGGCTGCTGCTGTCCCCATTACCACTGTCGTTTATTCACTATTTCTAGTGCTTTTCTCAGAGTATACCTGAATTTATAAAATGTTTGTCTAAACGACTTTTGAAGGTATGTATAGTCTTAGCATTCACTATGTCTGACAGTAACTTATTCCAGTGCTTAATGCATCTATAGGAAAAGAAGCTTTTTCTCATGTCTGTACTACATCTTTTAGCTTTGGGTTTTATTCCATTTGTCCTGGTGACCATAGTTTCTTGTATTATGCAAAGATGTTCATGATTTACTTTATAGATCATGTTCAGAATTATGAACACAGATTAAGTCACTGCGAAGTCTACATTTTTTAAGGGAAGAGATCCAGTCATTTTAGGCTCTCTTCATATGCCAGATTTCTAAGGGATGGGATTGATTTCGTCGTGCATCTTTGTGCTTGCTCTAATTTTTCATCATTTTTTCATAGTTTGGGGACCAAAACTGGAGTGCATATTCAATCTGTGGTCTTACTAAAGAATTACAAAGTGTGAGAATTATTTCTGGTGTCTTGTAACTTATGTTTTTGGCTATGAAACCTAACATTTGGTTGCCTTTTTTACTTGATGCTTGAGTTTTTAGTGTACTCCAGATTGTTGCTAATGACAACTCCAAGGCCCTTTTCTTCATTTACTTTAGTTAGAGAGTTTCCAAATAGTTTGTAGTCTTAACATATAATCTCGTCTCCAAAGTGCATAACTTTACACTTGTCTACATTAAGCTTCATTTACCTTCTGTCTGACCACTCTGCTTGTAAGTTAAGATCTCTCTGAATCATTGTGCAGTCCTGCCTGTTTACAGCTCTATCTCCTAGTTTAGTATCATCAGCAGATTTGGAGATCTTAGATATGAGACCGAGTTCTAGGTCATTAATGTATATTATGAAAATAATTGAGCCCAGGACTGACCTCTGTGGCACACCATTTGTTATGTCTAGCTAATTTGAGGCTTCACCGATTGCTACTACATGCTGCTTTCTTCCCGTAAGCCAGTCTGTGATCCATGTAGAGAGTTCTTCACAGATCCATGTGCTTTGAGTTGATGTAAAAGTCTCTTGAGGTACTTTATCGAAAGCCTTTCAGAAATCTAAATATACATCAGATGGTACTTTTTCATCCCAGTTCTGAAAAATAACATTTGAATTTCTGGTATGTATTCTTCTTTTGGCAAATTAGTCCTTCTATTCTCCTAGTAATCCATGATGGTTTTGAAACATTGCATGTTCTCTGTAATTCTTGGAATATGTTTGAAGCTGGTGCCTGAGTTTGGTAAAGTGTGTGAAAGAAGAAAGTTAAGAGTAAATGTGAATAAGAGCAAGGTTATTAGGTACAGTAGGGTTGAGGGTCAAGTCAATTGGGAGGTGAGTTTGAATGGAGAAAAACTGGAGGAAGTGAAGTGTTTTAGATATCTGGGAGTGGATCTGGCAGCGGATGGAAACATGGAAGCGGAAGTGGATCATAGGGTGGGGGAGGGGGTGAAAATTCTGGGAGCCTTGAAGAATGTGTGGAAGTCGAGAACATTATCTCGGAAAGCAAAAATGGGTATGTTTGAAGGAATAGTGGTTCCAACAATGTTGTATGGTTGCGAGGCGTGGACTATGGATAGAGTTGTGCGCAGGAGGATGGATGTGCTGGAAATGAGATGTTTGAGGACAATGTGTGGTGTGAGGTGGTTTGATCGAGTGAGTAACGTAAGGGTAAGAGAGATGTGTGGAAATAAAAAGAGCGTGGTTGAGAGAGCAGAGGAGGGTGTTTTGAAGTGGTTTGGGCACATGGAGAGAATGAGTGAGGAAAGATTGACCAAGAGGATATATGTGTCGGAGGTGGAGGGAACGAGGAGAAGAGGGAGACCAAATTGGAGGTGGAAAGATGGAGTGAAAAAGATTTTGTGTGATCGGGGCCTGAACATGCAGGAGGGTGAAAGGAGGGCAAGGAATAGAGTGAATTGGAGCGATGTGGTATACCGGGGTTGACGTGCTGTCAGTGGATTGAATCAGGGCATGTGAAGCGTCTGGGGAAAACCATGGAAGGCTGTGTAGGTATGTATATTTGCGTGTGTGGACGTATGTATATACATGTGTATGGGGGGGGGGCATTTCTTTCGTCTGTTTCCTTGCGCTACCTCGCAAACGCGGGAGACAGCGACAAAGTATAAAAAAAAAAAAAAAAAAAAAAAAGTGTGTCTACTTTGCTTATCTCAATAGCACTTACATTGTTATCAATATAGATCAAAACTCCACCACCTACCCTGTACAAGCGATCTTTCATGAATACTTTATATCTAGGTATTGCTAACTCAGCAATTAAGTGTTTATTCTTAGAGTTCACCTACATTCCTGAGATTGCAATAATGTTTGGTTTTCAGTAACTGAATAGTATGTAAGTTCATCATGTTTTGTGATTATGCTCTGGGCATTTGTGGATATTAAATTTATTTTCCTTGGAGTTGATTTCTGGACTGAATTTGCCTTTTTTTCTGTTGGTATCTGTGTTTGTATTATCAATGTTAATGTCTGTGTGTGGACCCTACCCGTAGCTGTGCTAACCCCCTAATTATACTGCCTGAGTTTTCCCCAGCTGACCTTACTTAACCTTTCTTTGCTAATTCCTCTGCCTGTGAGGTCACCGCTACTCCTCAAGGATCCCAACTGTCAAGGTCCCCTCCACCACTCTCCTAGTTCCTTCATTGGCTAGACCCTGATTTGCTCTCTTGAGTAGTTTATCTCTATCAAAAAAATCTTAATATTCTCATCCAATACTCTGCTAAGGTGGGCTTTCCCAGTTCCATTTAATTGAAGACCATCCCTAGCATACAGAGATCTGGCATAACTAAAATGGTCCCACAGGTCTATACTAAACACACTATCTTCCTCCCTACAGAGAGCTTCGATTCTTCTGTTTATCCACAGCATTCTACTGAGGGCACAGGAATTGACTTCATACCATGGCAGCAATCCCAATATCATAAGATTTCTAAGACTTTCTTTAAACTTGCTGATAGGTTCCTATACGTTGCTAATACTTCATCTGATCTCCCCCATCAACTGCATTGTTTGTCCCCACCTGAATGACAAAAAACACATCCTCAGTATTGTTTGAGATTATAATGTCAAACTTACTTAGGACATGTTATATCCTAGCACCAGGATGACACAAGTTCTTCCTATTTCTATCCTTCACTGAGAACTCCTGTTCCTAATGTCTGACTGTAGAGTCCTCAACTATGATGATGCTACTATCGTCCTGTACTTCATTATCTAGTACGCTAAACCTATTGTGAGTGGAGAGTTCGTTGCTGGTAGGGTGTTCGGAAATGTAGCAATGCGATTTCTTTGCAGGTTGGAAGGTGGTTGCTATCCCCTCTTTTTTTTTCATGTTGAAGGCTTCAGTCGTGGACAAGAAGTTCACATCAAGGCTGGGCCTTAATTGAAATATAGAGGAATTAAGAAATGGAAATAGAAAAGACTAGAGAAAGTATTTATGAATATTTGAGAAAGAGAAAGAACTGTCTTTTGAAATGTGCCAGGTCATAGTTATTGGGAATGATGTGAGAAGGTAGCATGTTCCTGAGTTATCCACCCTAGATGATATGCCTTTGTCTGTTTCCTGTATTGTAACCACTTTCACCGCCAAGAACCCAGCTTCCTCTTCCCACCCTTTCATCTGAGGAGAAAATCCTTGGTTAACTCCTGATGGCATCTATGGCAGGCAACTCAAAAAGCTGGATCAGTCTTCAAGGATTTCACTGAGATTCAAAGGATTTCACTGAGATTCAAGGGATTTCACTAAGATTCATATGGGTCACTAAGCAGTACACAAAAGACCTGTTTGAAGCTGGGCCAGTGAGCGCGTTGCTAGAGCATGTCTGTCCTCGACAAGGGTTGGCATGCAACTGGACAAGGATTGGCAGGCAACTGAGAGAGCTGAAGAGTGTGTGCTGAAATGGTTTGGACATTAGGAGAGAAAAAGTGAAGAGAGGTTAACAGAGAGGATATTTATGTCAGAAGGGGAGGGAGCAGGGAGAAGGGATAGACCTAATTAGATATGGAAAGATGTAGTGAAACAGATGAGTGATTGGGGCTTGAATATGCAGGAGGGTGAAAGGAGTGCTCTGGTTAGAGTAGATTGGAATGATGTGATATACAGGGGTCGACATACTGTCAGTGGACTGAACCATGGCATATATATATATTTTTTTTTTTTTTTTTTTTATACTTTGTCGCTGTCTCCCGCGTTTGCGAGGTAGCGCAAGGAAACAGACGAAAGAAATGCCCCCCCCCCCCCATACATATGTATATACATACGTCCACACACGCAAATATACATACCTACACAGCTTTCCATGGTTTACCCCAGACGCTTCACATGCCTTGATTCAATATATATAGCTGTAGGTAAACCATGGAAAGGCCTGTGGGGCCTATTTTTGGATAGGAAGCTGTAGTTTCGATGCATTACACATTACATCTAGAGAATGGATGTGAGCAAATGCAGCCTTTCTCCATCTCTTCCAGGTGCTACTTTGCTAACGTGAGAAATGACGATCAAGTATGAAAATGTGTATGTACGGTTAAACCTCAATTTAATGGACTAATAGTGTGGGAAGGGGTGTCTGGTAATGCCAAAAGTTTGTTAAGTCATATGTAACCTATTTCTGTCCCACATTCAAGTTCATGCACTTTCTTTTAACTCCTCTATCACTTGATGCCATTTTGAATTGTTAGGATTACAAAATTATTTGATAAAGTCACAATTCTGAAATAACAGTTGAAGAGTATTTTGCTGTGACCATAGTGGTAGTATTACAACAGTCTTTGTACTGTATCTGAAGATCCATCATACCAGACATCCATTTCATTGGGTTCTGTTAATTCGAGGATTTACTGTATGTATATTTTTTTCCCATATTTAATCACTTTCAGAAGTGGTAGAGGATGTGTGGATCAGGTGTTTGCTTTGAAGAATGTATGTGAGAAATACTTAGAAAAAGCAAATGGATTTGTATGTAATATTTATGGATCTGGAGAAGGCATATGATAGAGTTGATAGAGATGCTATGTGGAAGGTACTAAGAATATATGGTGTGGGAGGCAAGTTGTTAGAAGCAGTGAAAAGTTTTTATAGAGGATGTAAGGCATGTGTACATGTAGGAAGAGAGGAAAGTGATTGGTTCTCAGTGAATGTAGGTTTGCGGCAGGGGTGTGTGATGTCTCCATGGTTGTTTAATTTGTTTATGGTTGGGGTTGTTAGGGAGGTGAATGCAAGAGTTTTGGAAAGAGGGGCAAGTATGCAGTCTGTTGGGGATGAGAGAGCTTGGGAAGTGAGTCAGTTGTTGTTTGCTGATGATACAGCGCTGGTGGCTGATTCATGTGAGAAACTGCAGAAGCTGGTGACTGAGTTTGGTAAAGTGTGTGAAAGAAGAAAGTTAAGAGTAAATGTGAATAAGAGCAAGGTTATTAGGTACAGTAGGGTTGAGGGTCAAGTCAATTGGGAGGTAAGTTTGAATGAAGAAAAACTGGAGGAAGTAAAGTGTTTTAGATATCTGGGAGTGGATCTGGCAGCGGATGGAACCATGGAAGCGGAAGTGAATCATAGGGTGGGGGAGGGGGCGAAAATCCTGGGAGCCTTGAAGAATGTGTGGAAGTCGAGAACATTATCTCAGAAAGCAAAAATGGGTATGTTTGAAGGAATAGTGGTTCCAACAATGTTGTATGGTTGCAAGGCATGGGCTATGGATAGAGTTGTGCGCAGGAGGGTGGATGTGCTGGAAATGAGATGTTTAAGGACAATATGTGGTGTGAGGTGGTTTGATCGAGTAAGTAATGTGAGGGTAAGAGAGGTGTGTGGAAATAAAAAGAGTGTGGTTGAGAGAGCTGAAGAGGATGTTTTGAAATGATTAGGGCACATGGAGAGAATGAGTGAGGATAGATTGACCAAGAGGATATATGTGTCGGAGGTGGAGGGAACGAGGAGAAGTGGTAGACCAAATTGGAGGTGGAAAGATGGAGTGAAAAAGATTTTGAGTGATCGGGGCCTGAACATGCAGGAGGGTGAAAGGCGGGCAAGGAATAGAGTGAATTGGATCGATGTGGTATACCGGGGTCGACGTGCTGTCAATGGATTGAACCAGTGCATGTGAAGCGTCTGGGGTCAACCATGGAAAGTTGTGTGGGGCCTGGATGTGGAAAGGGAGCTGTGGTTTCGGGCATTATTGCATGACAGCTAGAGACTGAGTTTGAACGAATGGGGCCTTTGTGGGTTTTTCCTAGAGCTACCTCGCACACATGAGGGGGAAGGGGGATGTTATTCCATGTGTGGCAAGGTGGCGATGGGAATGAATAAAGGCAGACAGTGTGAATTGTGTGCGTGGGTATATATGTATGTGTCTGTGTGTGTATACATATGTGTACATCGAGATGTATGGGTATGTATATTTGCGTGTGTGGATGTGTATGTATATACATGTGTATGGGGGTGGGTTGGGCCATTTCTTTCGTCTGTTTCCTTGCGCAGCCTCGCAAATGCAGGAGACAGCGACAAAGAAAAATAATAATACTTAATCACTGCTTCCTGCATTACCAAGGCAGCACCAGGAATAAACAGAGATCACATCCACTCACTTCCATCTGTCGTGTGTAATGCTCCCAAACTATAGCTCCCTATCTACAGTTAGGCCCCTAAGACATCTCCATGGTTTATCCCAGATGCTTCATGTTCCCTGGTTCAGTCCATTGATGGCACAGTGACTATATTATACCACATTGTTCCAATTAATTCTGTCCCATGCGCACCTTTCATCCTCTTGTACGTTCAGGCCCCAGTTGCTCAAAATCTTTTTCACTCCACCCTTCCTTCTCTAGTTTGGTCTCCCTGTTCTCTTTATTACCTCCACTTCAGACACATATATCTTCCCTGTCAACCTTTCCTCTTTCTATCCATATGTCCAAACCATTTCAGCACACCCTCCTCAGCTCTCTCAACCACACTTTTCTATTATCACACTTCTCTTACCCTTTCATTACTTACTCAATCGTGCCACCTCACACCTCATTTTGTCCTCAAACATTTCATTTCCCATCTCTGCATAGCCTTGCATTCATATAATACAGTTGAGAATATTCTTCATTCAAACATACCCATTTTTGCCCTCCCAGATAACGTTCTTCCTTCCACACATTCTTCAGTGGTCCCAGAACCTTTGCTACCCTCCCCCACCCTATGACTCACTACTGCTCCTTTAGTTCTATTCAGTGTTATGTCCACTCCCACATATCTAAAACACTTCACTTCTTCTATTTTTCTCCATTCAAACATATTCTCCAGGTAAACTGCCCCTCAAACCTGCTGAACTCAATAACCTTGCTTTTATTCACATTTACTCTCAACTTTCTCCTTTCATACATTCTTCCAAACTCATTAACCAGCTTCTGCAGTTTCTCACTCAAATCTTCCTCCAGTGCTGTATCATCAGCAGACAACAACTGACTCACTTCTGAGGCTTCCTCATCCCCCACAGACTGTATACTCACATTTACCTCCCTCTGCACCCCATCAAAAAAACAGTTGCAACAACCCTAGTGGCATCACACACTGCTTCTGCACATCATCTTTCTCTGGGAACCATTCAGTTTCCTTTCTTCCTACTCATACTTGAGCCTGACATCCTTGATAAAAACTTCTCACTGTTTCTTAGCCAAGAAACTAAACCTTTTGATCTTACCATGCATCCCCACAACTTATCCCTGCAGTCACTTGAAGAATTTATTGACATCCTAAGAAACAAAGAACCACATGGCATCACAGCTTTCCTAGATGTGGAGTCTCTCTTCACAAATGTACCTGTGGAGAGAACAATAAACATTACCCTGGATTATGAATATCAACACCATGTCTTACCTCCCCTGATGATGCCAAGAAATATATTAAAAAAGACGTTTCATGCCTGAACCATGGAAGCCTCTTTCAGATGTCTGCAAGGCAAGCTTTACTAGCTGGTTGATGGAATATCCTTGGGGGTTCTCTTTACACAAGCATTTACAGCACTGTGGTCTGAGAACATGACACCCTAGATTTACTGTAGGTATATTGACATTTTTATATGCCTAGGTAACTTAAACTCACTGGAAAACCTCCAAGAAACTTCAGTGTTAAGATTTACAGAAGAGTTGAATAATAATGGATGTAATGGTTAGTGCCACAACAGTATCTTTAATCACTGATGTCTAAAGAAAATCCACCAACCAAGGCAAATGCATGAATGTAATAAGTGAATGCACTCATAACTACAAAAGGAGTGTCATTTGAGCACACATGAGGAATGCAATCAGGGTGTGCTCAACCTGGCGTCTCCTACTCCAGTGTGTCTGGCAAATGTTGATTAACCATGGATATTCAAATATTGAAATTGATACCATTGTGAACAACATTCTAGAGCAGCATTTCATGGCAGACAACCTCAACATGTCAATCGCTCCTGGTACTCTCTCACACAAGTTTCCTTTCCAAGCTCACTTACTCTCACCACTCTCTTCTCTCCGACATTCTCTCTTCTTTTTTGAAAACCTCTACAAATTTGCACCTTCGCTTCCACAAGATAGTGATCAGACATCCCACCAGCTGTCCCTCTCAACACATTAACATCCAAGAATCTCTTTTACGTGCCTATCAATTAACACGTAATCTAATGATGCCCTTTGACCATCTCCCCTACTCACATCCATATACTTGTGTGTATCTCTCTTTTTAAACCAGGTATTCCCTGTCACCAGTCTTTTTTCAGCACACAAATCCACAGGCACTTCACCATTCCCATTCACAACACTAAATACCCAATGTACACCAATTATACCCTCAACTGCCACATTACTCTCCTTTACATTTAAATCACCCATCATAATACCTGGTCTCGTGCACCAGAACTGCTGACAAACTCACTCAGCTGCTCTCAAAACACATGACCCTCGTAATCTTTCTTCTCATGACCAGGTGCATAAACACAACCAGGCCCCACAAACCTTTCCATGGTTTACCTCAGACGCTTCACATTCCCTGGTTCAATCCATTGACAGCACGTCGACCGCGGTATATCACATCATCCCAGTTCACTCTATTTCTTGCACGCCTTTCACCCTCCTGTATGTTCATGCCCTGATCACTCAAAATCTTTTTCACTCCATCCTTCCACCTCCAATTGGTCTCCTGCTTCTTGTTCCCTCCACCTATGCCACATATATCCTCTTTGCCAATCTTTCCTCACTCATTCTCTCCATATATGTATATTATGCTATATCATTTGTGGCAGGTTGGCGACAGGAATGGATGAAGGCAGCAAGTATGAATATGTACATATGTATGTATGTATATGTCTGTGTATGTATATGTATGTATACATTGAAATGTATATGTATGTTGTTACGTTCTGCCTCCACCCCTTACACATTATAAGGTGTATACTCAGCCCATAGTCCCATTAAAACAGATAACTCTGAAATAACAGCTTCTGTTAACAGAGAGATTTGGGCTAAACACAGAGTTCCTTACCATCTGGCCAACATCTCCTGACAGCTGACGGCTGTAATCATATACCTAATTTTCCCTTCTTCTCAAGTTGGTCAAATACCAAACACAGATAGAAATCTATAAGAATATATTCATTTTTTTTTCACTTATGTATTATACTTATTCGCTGTCTCCCGCATTTGCGAGGTAGCACAAGGAAACAGACAAAAGAATGGCCCAACCCACCCACATACACATGTACATACATAAGCGCCCACACACGCACATATACATACCTATACATTTCAGCGTATACATACATATACATACACAGACATATACATATATACACATGTACACATTCATACTTGCTGCCCCCATCTATTCCCATTGTCACTCCGCCACACACGAAACGGCACACCCCTCCCCCTCCATGCGCGAGAAGTAGCGCCAGGAAAAGACAACAAAGGCCACGTTTGTTCACACTCAGTCTCTAGGTGTCATGTGTAATGCACTAAAACCACAGCTCCCTTTCCACATCCAGGCCCCACAAAACTTTCCATGGTTTACCCCAGACGCTTCACATGCCCTGGTTCAATCCATTGACAGCACATCGACCCCAGTATACCACATTGTTCCAGTTCACTCTATTCCTTGCATGCCCTTTCACCCTCCTGTATGTTCAGGCCCCGATCGCTCAAAATCATTTTTATTCCATCCTTCCACCTCCAATTTGGTCTCCCACTTCTCCTCGTTCCCTCCACCTCTGACACATATATCCTCTTTGTCAATTTTTCCTCACTCATTCTCTCCATGTGACCATACCATTTCAATACACCCTCTTCTACTCTGTCAACCACACTCTTTTTATTACCACACATCTCTCTTACCCTTTCATTACTTACTCGATCAAACCACATCACACCACATATTGTCCTCAAACATTTCATTTCCAACACCACCCTCCTCCGCGCAACCCTATCTATAGCCCACGCCTCGCAACCGTATAACATTGTTGGAACCACTATTCCTTCAAGCATACCCATATTTGCTGTCCGAGATGATGTTCTCACCTTCCACACATTCTTCAATGCTCCCAGTACCTTCGCCCCCTCCCCCACCCTGTGACTCACTTCTGCTTCCATGGTTCCATCTGCTGCTAATTTCACTCCCAGATATCTAAAACACTTCACTTCCTCCAGTTTTTCTCCATTCAGACTTACCTCCCAATTAACTTGTCCCTCAACCTTACTGAACCTAATAACCTTGCTCTTGTTCACATATACTCTCAGCTTTCTTTTTTCACACACTTTCCCAAACTCAGTCACCAACTTTTGCAGTTTACCACCCGAATCAGCCACCAGCGCTGTATCATCAGCAAACAACAACTGACTCACTTCCCAAGCCCTCTCATCCACAACAGACTGCATACTTGTCCCTCTCTCAAAAACTCTTGGATTCATCTCCCTAATAACCCCATCCATAAACAAATCAAACAACCATGGAGACATCACACACCCCTGCCGCAAACCAACATTCACTGGGAACCAATCACTTTCCTCTCTTCCTACTCGTACACATGCCTTATATCCTTGATAAAAACTTATCACTGCTTCAAGCAACTTACCTCCCACACCATATACTCTTAATACCTTCCACAAAGCATCTCTATCAACCCTATCATATGCCTTCTCCTGATCCAAAAATGCTACATGCAAGTCCATCTGTTTTTCTAAGTATTTCTCACATACATTCTTCAAAGCAAACACCTGATCCACACATCCTCTTCCACTTCTGAAACCACACTGCTCTTCCCCAATCTGATGCTCTGTACATGCCTTTACCCTCTCAATCAATACCCTCCCATATAATTTCCCAGGAATACTCAACAAAGCTATACCTCTGTAATTTGAATACTCCCCTTTATTCCCTTTGCCTTTGTACAATGGCATTATGCATGCATTCTGCCAATCCTCAGGTACTTCACCATGAGCCATACATACATTGAATATCTTTACCAATCAGTCAGCAACACAGTCACCACCTTTTTTAATAAGTTCCACTGCTGTACCATCCAAACCCGCTGCCTTGCTGGCTTTCATCTTCTGCAAAGCTTTCAATGCCTCTTCTCTGTTTACCAAATCATTCTCCCTTACCCCTCACACTTTGTACACCACCTCGACCAAAACACCCGATATCTGCCTCTCTATCATCATCAAACACATTCAACTAACCTTCAAAATACTCACTCCATCTCCTTCTCACTTCACCACTGCTTGTATTTACCTCCCCATTAGCCCCTTCACCGATGTTCCCATTTGTCCTCTTATCTTACACACTTTATTTACCTCCTTCCAAAACATCTGTTTATTTTCCCAAAAATTTAATGATACTCTTTCACCCCATCTCTCATTTGCCGTTTTTCACCTCTTGCACCATTCTCTTAACCTCCTGCCTCTTTCTTTTATACATCTCCCAATCATTCACACTACTTCCTTGCAAAAATCATCCAAATGCCTCTCTCCTCTGTATCACCAACAATCTTACTTCCTCATCCCACCACTCACTACCCTTTCTAATCTGCCCACCTCCCACCTTTCTTATGCCACAGTCATCTTTTGCACAAGCCATCACTGCTTCCCTAAATACATCCCATTTATCCCCCACTCTCCTTACATCATTTGCTTTCACCTTTTTCCATTCTGCACTCAATCTCTCCTGGTACTCTCTCACACAAGTCTCCTTTCCAAACTCACTTACAGTCACCACTCTCTTCACCCCAACATTCTCTCTTCTTTTCTGAAAACCTCTACAAATCTTTACTTTCGCCTCCACAAGATAATGATCAGACATCCCTCCAGTTGCCCCTCTCAGCACATTAACATCCAGAAATCTTTCTTTCATGCGCCTAGCAATTAACACATAAACCAGTAACGCTCTCTGGCCATCTCTCCTACTTACATACGTATACTCATGTATATCTCTCTTTTTAAACCAGATATTCCCAATCACCAGTCCTTTTTCAGTACACAAATTTATAAGCTCTTCACCATTTCCATTTCCAACATTGAACACCCTATGTACACCAATTTTACCCTCAACTGCCACATTACTCCTCTTTGCATTCAAATCACCCATAACTGTAACCCGGTCTCGTGCATCAAAGCTGCTAACACACTCGCTCAGCTGCTCCCAAAACACTTGCCTCTCATGATCTTTCTTCTCATGACCAGGTACATAGGCACCAATAATCACCCATCTCTCACCATCCACTTTCAGTTTTACCCATATCTAGAGTTTACTTTCTTACACTCTATCACATACTCCCACAACTCCTGCTTCAGGAGTATTGCTACTCCTTCCTTTGCTTTTGTCCTCTCACCAACCTCTGACTTAACTCCCAAGACATTCCCAAACCACTCTTCCCCTTTACCCTTGTTCTTCATTTCACTCAGAGCCAAAACACCCAGGTTTCTTTTGCTCAAACATACTACCTACCTCTCCTTTTTTCTCATCTTTGTTACATCCACAGACATTTAAACACCCCGATCTGAGCCTTCAAAGAGGATGAGCACTCCCCGCATGACTTCTTCTGTTTCCCCTTTTAGAATGTTAAGATACAGGGAGGGAAGGGTTTCTCGCCCCCACACCTGTCCCCTTTAGTCGCCTTCTTCAACACACAGGGAATGCTTGGGAAGCATTCTTTCTCCCCTATTTATAATAGCAAAATAAACGTGGCTCTCTCATAACATAGATAATACAATTTATACTTGATTCTATGGAACCATGGAAGCGGAAGTAAGTCACAGGGTGGGGAAGGGGGCGAAAGTTCTGGGAGCGTTGAAAAATGTGTGGAAGGCGAGAACATTATCTCGGGAAGCAAAAATGGGTATGTTTGAAGGAATAGTGGTTCCAATGATGTTATATGGTTGCGAGGCGTGGACTACAGATAGAGTAGTGCGGAGGAGGGTGGATGTTGGAAATGTGGTAATAAAAAGAGTGTGGTTGAGAGAGCAGAAGAGGGTGTTTTGAAATGGTTTGGTCACATGGAGAGAATGAGTGAGGAAAGATTGACAAAGAGGAGATATGTGTCAGAGGTGGAGGGAAAGAGGGGAAGTGGGAGACCAAATTGGAGGTGGAAAGATGGAGTGAAAAAGATTTTGAGTGATCGGGGCCTGAACATGCAGGAGGGTGAAAGGCGTGCAAGGAATAGAGTGAATTGGAACGATGTGGTATACCAGGGTTGACATGCTGTCATTGGATTGAACCAGGGCATGTGAAGTGTCTGGGGTAAACCATGGAAAGTTGTGTGGGGCCTGGATGTGAAAAGGGAGCTGTGGTTTCAGTGCATTATACATGACAGCTAGAGACTGAGTGTGAATGAATGTGGCCTTTGTTATCTTTTCCTGGTGCTACCTTGCGTGCATGCAGGGGGAGGGGGTTGTCATTTCATGTGTGGCGGGGTGGTAATGGGAATGAGTGAAGGCAGCAAGTATGAATTATGTACATGTGTATATATATGTATATGTCTGTGTATGTATATATATGTATACATTGAAATGTATAGGTATGTATATGTGCATGGTTGGACGTGTATGTAAATACATGTGTATGTGGGTGGGTTGGGGCATTCTTTCGTCTGTTTCCTTGCGATACCTCACTAACGCAGGAGAAGGAGATAGCGACAAAGTATGATAAATAAATGATATACTTGATACATAGATCTCTCTCTATATTACTTAACATCTTTCTGGCAAATTCACTGGCCTCAATAATATAATGGTTTGAAGTTATTGAGATGTGTACACATTACATTATACATTTACTAACAGCTTTGTATCACATCCTTCCTGTTTTGGCCATTCCAAGAGAGAGGCTAGACCTTGGCCATTTCCAGTTTCTATACAATTTCTCAAAGAAAACTGAATAAGATATAATGGGTAACTATATCATTTATTGGTAAATAGGGGAGATAACAGTAACACCCCCCTCCCAAAAGAGATATGAGTCAGCCACTAGTTGACTCATGACTGACTGGTATACGAGACAATACATCACCTATAACAGTATTTTTTCCTCATACGTGCTTAATAATCAAAATGTAATCTTACAATAAAAGACTCCAGTTTGTTAAATGAAGGTGTACGATTTTCATCATGTGCAAAAATACAAGGGGATTGTGATCTGTAAACACTTGGATCGGCCTACCTACTCTTCTCAAATATACATCAAAATAATTTAAACTTAAAATCAAGGCTAATGTTTCCTTTTCAATAGTACTATAGTTTTTCTGATAGGACATTAACTTCTTTGAAAAATAACAAATTGGAAAATCAATATCTTTCTCCTGCATTAAGACTCCACCAACCCCAAAATCACTTGTATCTATATACAGTTTAAATGGTCCTGTCATAATTAGGAGTAGAAAGTATGGGTGTACATACAAGCATCTGTTTCAGTTTCCTAAAGGCCTCATCACATTGATCACTCCATAAGAATTTGACTTTTGACAATAAGTTAGTTGATGGTAAAGCAATGATAGAAAAGTTCTTACAAAACCTACAGTAATATCCAGCCATACCCAGAAATCTCAATAATTCTTTCTTATTTGTAGGTGTTGGAAATATTACAATACTTTCTATCTTAGCAGTGATTGGTTTTACACATCCCTAACCAAGAACATAAACTAGATATTCTACAGTTGCTCTCGCAAATTCTTTCATTACAATGTTTACCATCAAATTTGCTTTGTCCAGCCTATTAAACTCTTCCCTTACTGAATACAAATGTTCTTCCCAAGTTTTTGAGTACAATACTATATCATCTATATATACAGAACAATCTTTAACACCACACAATACTTGATTTACTAATCTTTGGAAAGTACTACCACTGTTTTTCATACCAAAGGGCATCACTTTATACTGATACAAACCATCCATAGTTACAAATGCAGAAATTTCTTTTGCTCTTTGAGTCAAAGGTACTTCCCAAGACCCTTTCAATAAGTCTAACTTGGCTACAAATTTAGTATCTATCTGATCAATACAAACATCTACTCCTGGAATAGGATAAGAGTCAGCTTTAGTTGTTATAATTACCTTTCTGAAATCAGTACAAAATCTGTTGGTAATAGTCTTAGCTATAGGATGAACTCCAAGGACTTACTTTTTTGAATCAGATCATTGTCAAGCATATACTGTACTTCTTTTCTCATTATCACTCATTTTAGGATTCACCCAATAAGGGTGCTGCTTGATAGGTGTTGCATCGTCAGTTTTGACGTCATGCAGTAATACATCAGTTCTCCTAGGAACATCAGAAAACAAACACCTAAACTCATTCATTATTTGTATGATCTCCTCTCTTAGTTTCTTAATGATCAAGTTTCTTCTTTCAAATTATCTAACACTTCTAAATTTTTTTACAATTTGTCTTCACATCTCTCCAACTTCACATTCTCACTTCCATCCACATCTTTTGCATCATCAGACATAACACATGACTCATGCACAATGCACATTTGTAACCTCATCATTCTTTGCAGAATTTCTATTATGATAAGGTTTTATCATGTTTATGTGACAATTGGCTTGGCTTGCATCTTTCTGGAGTATTTACAATGTAGTTCAACTCATCCACTCTTTTCTCAATAACCCAGGGACCATAAAACATTGCTCTCAGAGCATTTCCTGTCATACATATTGGAATCTATCCTGTGGCTTCAAAACTAGAGCCAGTTAACAGTTTTTAATGTCATAATCATATTCAGTGCCCCAATATTAGTTATGATTAGTTACTTTCACTTTAGAAATGTTTTGGCTGTTTATCAATGTAATTTGAATGACACACCTCCAAAACCCTTGTTCTCCATTACTCCACCTCTTCCCTGGGACCTTATACCACTGACATGTGAGATATGTTGGCTCACCTTTTGTGCATATCCTTTGCTTTTACCTGTATTTCCTTCATTTTGTAATAGCAAACAGACAATCCTCCTAAATCTTCTCTTCCAATTCCCTACCACTCCTTTGTGAATTTCGTCATAATACCACTGGCATTAAAGATAAGTTTGCTTACTTTATTGTACATACCCTTTCCTTTTACATGTATTTCTTTCACTCTATAGTAGAAAGCATATAATTTGAATGATACATACCCTCCATAACTTTGCTAACTTCAGTATTATACCAGGGCCATACAAGATATGCTCACTCACTTTACCTTTACATGTACTTCTTTCATTTCTCAATGAGAAGAAGAATTGAAAACCTTGTTTTTTGTCCATTGTGGTCAAATTTTAACAGTCAGCAATCATATGTGGGTTAGACAGTGCTGTGAAGCTACAAAGACAAGCATTAACAAAATGCTGTTATGTGGAAATGAGGACAGCTGCCTGGCCATCTGTAACTGTGACACTCACTGCCACATGGTTGGCAGGCTTTTTAAAAAGAAGCAGTTGGTTGTGGAGGGGGTTTAGGCACTTAATTACTGAGTCAAAGTTCAGAAATGGACAGTAAAGTGCCCTGACATTTATTTGATATCAATTAAGTGGGTGGTTGGTATATCTGATGTCAGTGAAATGATAAGTTCAGTATCATGTCATCCTTGCAGATGATACTAGAATAGGTAGGAAGATCATGTCAGCACAAGACACTGAGAGACTGCAAATTGACATAAACAGTATCTTTGCCTGTGCCACAAAAGAAACAAGTTTTTCAGTAGGGAAAAGTTCCAGCTTCTCCAGTTGGAGTAGAATAAAGAAATCAAGAGCATCACAGAACATTGGTTGGACACATACACAATCATGTCATGATTTCAAAAATTTTAAAGACCTCATAGTTGTATTGATTGACGACCTTTACCTTCAGTAAAGCAAGGCAGTGGTTTTCTCTCTAGGAGAGAGTAAGATGGATCATGTGGACTTTAAAGGCAGGAAAGGAGAAACCAGTGCTTACACACGTCAAAACTAGTACTCTCATTTATGAAATACTGGTTTGTGCTGACATCATCCTTCAGAATAGGTGGAATTACTGAATTACATAGTTTTTAGATATTTCATTGCTCATAGTCAAGAAACTGACCACAGAGACTTTACTCTCTGGAGGGCAGATGGGTGAGGTATATCATTTGCACTTGGAAAACCTAGGTGGCATGATCCCCAACCTACATTCATAGATAATACCCCTTTGGCATGACAAACTTGGATGGCTCTAAAGTATTACTCTTAAAATCAAGGGATGCAATTAGCACAAAAAGAGGAAACTTAGAACATCCAGGCTGTAAGACCATATAACACATTGCTTACACTTATCAGAAACACTATGGGATGCACAATGGAGAAATTGAAAAGGCTTTGGATGAATGATTACGAAAGTCTTCCAGACCAGTCATACTGTTTTGGTTATGTAGGCTTGTGAGCTGCATTTTCCAATATATTGGTTGCCCAGCAACCCAGCTCTCCAGCAGAGGCCCAGCTCAGGCTGTGAAAGTAGAAGGCCTTTGAAGTTTGTGCCAGGTAATGAAGCCTGACACATTGCTATACAAAGGTTCAGCCTGAAGCAATTGAAAGGTGCTCAAGTTTCATGGCCAATGCTAGTGGAAAAGGATAAAGATTTTTAAAACAATGAAGTTCATTAATAAATATACATTTCCTTGTGGTTGACCTCCTTTCCTTAAGCTTTGCCATGTTGTTAGAAGTGCTTGATGTATGTAGAGAACACCTGTAGACTGATTATGAGGTTCCAGAAACATTTTGTAATATTTTTGCGTCTTTGACCAGTGAGCATCATTTAACGTTGTAGTATCAAGGGAAGCTGATGATGTATTGCATCAAATGTCAACGAATTGTTTATTTAGATAGAATAGAAATTAAGAATAGACTTTGCACTTGTAATGTACAAGGTCAGCACAGTGCAACAATTAGAGGATTTTTTTGAAGTACATGCAAATGGAAATTTGCAAATCAAGGGATTGCATTATAGATGACAAATTTTAGCTGCAAAATGGTAATTGCATACCATTAAAACTGTGAATAGAAGACTTGGAGACAGCAAGATGAACCTATAATTGTAGATGATATGTTTACACAAGATGTAACACTGAAACTCCTGAAGATTTCTTATTGACTCCACTCTCAGGTGCTACATAAGCTGCTAGGTGTCCTTTACAAGCTATTAAACAAACAGAAACTACTTTGCCTGTAAAATATATTCCAGTAAAGATGTGCATAATGATAGATCAATGAATTTTTTATATTTATGGATACATTTCTGTGTATGATTTTGCTATATCTTATATGGAGCGGGGGGCCACAAATCCTCCCCTCCTTGTATTTTAACTTTCTAAAAATGGGAAACAGAGGGAGTCACGTGGGGAGTGCTCATCCTCCTCATAGACTCAGATTGGGGTGTCTAAATGTGTGTGGATGTAACCAAGATGTGAAAAAAGGAGAGATAGGTAGTATGTTTGAGGAAAGGAACCTGGATGTTTTGGCTCTGAGTGAAACGAAGCTCAAGGGTAAATGGGGAAGAGTGGTTTGGGAATGTCTTGGGAGTAAAGTCAGGGGTTAGTGAGAGGACAAGAGCAAGGGAAGGAGTAGCAGTACTCCTGAAACAGGAGTTGTGGGAGTATGTGATAGAATGTAAGAAAGTAAATTCTCGATTAATATGGGTAAAACTGAAAGTTGATGGAGAGAGATGGGTGATTATTGGTGCATATGCACCTGGGCATGAGAAGAAAGATCATGAGAGGCAAGTGTTTTGGGAGCAGCTGAATGAGTGTGTTAGTGGTTTTGATGCACAAGACCGGGTTATAGTGATGGGTGATTTGAATGCAAAGGTGAGTAATGTGGCAGTTGAGGGAATAACTGGTATACATGGGGTGTTCAGTGTTGTAAATGGAAATGGTGAAGAGCTTGTAGATTTATGTGCTGAAAAAGGACTGGTGATTGGGAATACCTGGTTTAAAAAGCGAGATATACATAAGTATACGTATATAAGTAGGAGAGATGGCCAGAGAGCGTTATTGGATTACGTGTTAATTGACAGGCGCGCGAAAGAGAGACTTTTGGATGTTAATGTGCTGAGAGGTGCAACTGGAGGGATGTCTGATCATTATCTTGTGGAGGCTAAGGTGAAGATTTGTATGGGTTTTCAGAAAAGAAGAGTGAATGTTGGGGTGAAGAGGGTGGTGAGAGTAAGTGAGCTTGGGAAGGAGACTCGTGTGAGGAAGTACCAGGAGAGACTGAGTACTGAATGGAAAAAGGTGAGAACAATGGAAGTAAGGGGAGTGGGGGAGGAATGGGATGTATTTAGGGAATCAGTGATGGATTGCGCAAAAGATACTTGTGGCATGAGAAGCGTGGGAAGTGGGTTGATTAGAAAGGGTAGTGAGTGGTGGGATGAAGAAGTAAGATTATTAGTGAAAGAGAAGAGAGAGGCATTTGGACGATTTTTGCTGGGAAAAAATGCAATTGAGTGGGAGATTATAAAAGAAAGAGACAGGAGGTCAAGAAAGGTGCAAGAGGTGAAAAAGAGGGCAAATGAGAGTTGGGGTGAGAGAGTATCATTAAATTTTAGGGAGAATAAAAAGATGTTCTAGAAGGAGGTAAATAAAGTGCATAAGACAAGGGAGCAAATGGGAACTTCAGTGAAGGGGGCAAATGGGGAGGTGATAACAAGTAGCGGTGATGTGAGAAGGAGATGGAGTGAGTATTTTGAAGGTTTGTTGAATGTGTTTGATGATAGAGTGGCAGATATAGGGTGTTTTGGTCGAGGTGGTGTGCAAAGTGAGAGGGTTAGGGAAAATGATTTGGTAAACAGAGAAGAGGTAGTAAAAGCTTTGCGGAAGATGAAAGCCGGCAAGGCAGCAGGTTTGGATGGTATTGCAATGGAATCTATTAAAAAAGGGTGTGACTCTATTGTTGACTGGTTGGTAAGGTTATTTAATGTATGTATGACTCATGGTGAGGTACCTGAGGATTGGCAGAATGTGTGCATAGTGCCATTGTACAAAGGCAAAGGGGATAAGAGTGAGTGCTCAAATTACAGAGGTATAAGTTTGTTGAGTATTCCTGGTAAATTATATGGGAGGGTATTGATTGAGAGGGTGAAGGCATGTACAGAGCATCAGATTGGGGAAGAACAGTGTGGTTTCAGAAGTGGTAGAGGATGTGTGGATCAGGTGTTTGCTTTGAAGAATGTATGTGAGAAATACTTAGAAAAGCAAATGGATTTGTATGTAGCATTTATGGATCTGGAGAAGGCATATGATAGAGTTGATAGAGATGCTCTGTGGAAGGTATTAAGAATATATGGTGTGGGAGGCAAGTTGTTAGAAGCAGTGAAAAGTTTTTATCGAGTATGTAAGGCATGTGTATGTGTAGGAAGAGAGGAAAGTGATTGGTTCTCAGTGAATGTTGGTTTGCGGCAGGGGTGTGTGATGTCTCCATGGTTGTTTAATTTGTTTATGGATGAGGTTGTTAGGGAGGTGAATGCAAGAGTTTTGGAAAGAGGGGCAAGTATGAAGTCTGTTGTAGATGAGAGAGCTTGGGAAGTGAGTCAGTTGTTGTTTGCTGATGATTCAGCGCTGGTGGCTGATTCATGTGGGAAACTGCAGAAGCTGGTGACTGAGTTTGGTGAAGTGTGTGAAAGAAGAAAGTTAAGAGTAAATGTGAATAAGAGCAAGGTTATTAGGTACAGTAGGGTCGAGGGTCAAGTCAATTGGGAGGTAAGTTTGAATGGAGAAAAACTTGAGGAAGTAAAGTGTTTTAGATATCTGGGAGTTGATCTGGCAGCAGATGGAACCATGGAAGCGGAAGTGAATCATAGGGTGGGGGAGGGGGCGAAAATCCTGGGAGCCTTGAAGAATGTGTGGAAGTCGAGAACATTATCTCGGAAAGCAAAAATGGGTATGTTTGAAGGAATTGTGGCTGATTCAAGTGAGAAACTGCTGAAGTTGGTGAAGTTATGGTTGCAAGGCGTGGGCTATGGATAGAGTTGTGCACAGGAGGGTGGATGTGCTGGAAATGAGATGTTTGAGGACAATGTGTGGTGTGAGGTGGTTTGATCGAGTAAGTAATGTAAGGGTAAGAGAGATGTGTGGAAATAAAAAGAGCGTGGTTGAGAGAGCAGAAGAGGGTGTTTTGAAATGGTTTGGGCACATGGAGAGAATGAGTGAGGAAAGATTGACCAAGAGGATATATGTGTTGGAGGTGGAGGGAACGAGGAGAAGTGGGAGACCAAATTGGAGGTGGAAAGATGGAGTGAAAAAGATTTTGAGTGATCAGGGCCTTAACATGCAGAAGGGTGAAAGGCGGGCAAGGAATAGAGTGAATTGGATCGATTTGGTATACTGGGGTTGACGTGCTGTCAGTGGATTGAATCAGGGCATGTGAAGCGTCTGGGGTAAACCATGGAAAGTTGTGTGGGGCCTGGATGTGGAAAGGGAGCTGTGGTTTCGGGCATTATTGCATGACAGCTAGAGACTGAGTGTGAATGAATGTGGCCTTTGTTGTCTTTTCCTAGCACTACCTCGCACACATGAGGGGGAGGGGGATGGTATTCCATGTGTGGCGAGGTGGCGATGGGAATGAATGAAGGCAGTGTGAATTGTGTGCATGGGTATATATGTATGTGTGTTTGTGTGTATATATATGTGTACATTGAGATGTATAGGTATGTATATTTGCGTGTGTGGACGTGTATGTATATACATGTGTATGGGGGTGGGTTGGGCCATTTCTTTCGTCTGTTTCCTTGCTACCTCGCAAATGTGGGAGACAGCGACAAAGCAAAATAAAATATACATGTGATGTTTTAAAAAATCTTACTTACACCCTTTATGCTCACACACATGCATAGAGCTCTCAACATGCTTAAATTTCTACATTGTACATTTGCAAGTAATATGCTCAAGTTAAGAAGACATGCAGTACAGAAACCATATTTTTAAGACATGGTTGTTTGATTTGTTTATAGATGGGGTGGCTAGGGAGGTGAATGTAAGAGTTTTGGAGAGAGGGGCGAGTATGCAGTCTATTGGGGATGAGAGGGCCTGGGAAGTAAGTCACTTCGTTATTTGCTGATGATACAGCATTGGTGGTTGATTCAAGTGAGAAACTGCTGAAGTTGGTGACTGAGTTTGCGAAAGTGTGTGAAAGGAGAAAGTTGAGAATAAATGTGAATAAGAGCAAGGTTATTAGGTTTAGCAGGATTGAGGGACAAGTTAGATGGGATGTGAGTTTTCTTGGAGAAAAACTGGAGGAAGTGAAGTGTTTTCAGTGTCTGGGAGTGGACTTGACAATGAATGGAACCATGGAAGTGGAAGTGTCATAGGTTTGGGGAGGGGGGCAAAGGTTCTGGAAGCGATGAAGAATGCATGGAAAGAGAGAACATTATCTCAGAGAAAAAATGGGAATTTTTAAAGGAATAGTAGCTCCAACAATAGTATATGGTTGTGAGGCATGGGCTATAGAGAGGATTTTACAGAGGAGTGTGGATGTGTTCGAAATGAAATGTTTGAGAACAATATGTGGTGTGAGATGGTTTGATCAAGTAAGTAATGCAATGGTAAGAGAGATATGTGGTAATAAAAAGAGTGTGGTTGAGAGAGCAGAAGAGGGTGTGTTGAAATGGTTTGGACATATGAAGAGAATGAGCAAGGAAAGGTTGACAAAGATGATATATGTTTCAGAGGTGGAGGGAACAAGGAGAAGTGGGAGACCAAATTGGAGGTGGAAGGATTAAGTGAAAAGGATTTTTAGCGATCAAGGCCTGAACGTGCAGGAGGGTGAGAGGTGTACTAGGAATGGAGTGAATAGGAATGATATGGTATACTGGGGTCAACTTGCTGTTAATGGACTGAACTAAGACGTGAAAAATATGGGGTAAACAATGGAAAGGTTTGTGGGGCCTGGATGTGGTTAGGGATCTTTGGTTTCGGTGCATTACACGTGACAGCTAGAGACTGAGTGTGAGTGAATGTGACCTTTTCTTGTCTGTTTTCCTGGCACTACCTCACTGATGTAGAGGGTGGTGATGCTATTTCCTGTGGGACAGGGTGGCACTGGAAATGGGTGAAGGCAAGCAAGTATGAATATGTACATGTATACATATGTATAAATCTGTGTATGAATAAGTATGTGTATGTATATGTTGATTATTTATATTTATTTTTTATACATAATCGCCATTTCCCGGGTCAGCTAAGTAGTGCCAGGAAACAGACGAAGAAAGACCCATCCTATCTTATACACACATACATACATACATGCACATACACATACATTATTTATGTTTACTATACTTAATCACTGTCTCCCATGTTTAGCGAGATAACGCAAGGAAACAGACAAAAGAATGGCCCAACCCACCCACATACACATGTATATACACATATGCCCACTCACGCACACATACATACATATACATTTCATCGTATACATACATATACATACACAGACATATACATATATACACACATATTCTTACTTGCTGCCTTCAGCCATTCCTGTTGCCACCCCACCACACATGAACTAGCAAAAACACACACACACACACACACACACACACACACACACACACACACACACACACACACACACACACACACACCCAGCAAGGCACCACCAGGAACAGAGGAAAAAAAGGCCACATTCGTTTACACATATACATATCAACATATATACATACATATACATACACATACACACAGACATAGGCATATATGCACATACTGGTACCTGCTTGCCTTCATCCATTCTCATCGAAACCCTGCCCCAAAGGAAACAGCATCACCACCCGCTGCATCAGCAAGGTAGCACCAGGAAAACAGACAAAAAAGGCCATGTTGTTTCACACTGAGTCTCTAGCTGTCATGTGTAATGCACCGAAAACAGAGCTTCCTATCCACATCTAAGCCCCACAGACTTTTCCATGGCTTACCTCAGACATTTCACATTCCCTGGTTCAGTCTAATGACAGCATGTCAACCTTGGTACACCACCTCTTTCCAGTTCACTCTATTCCTTGCACGCCACTCAGCCTCCTGCATGATCAGGCCCCAATTGCTCAAAATCTTTTTCATTACAGCCTTCCACCTCCAATTTGGTCTCCTGCTTCTCCGTATTCCCTCCACCTCTGATGAGTATATCCTCTTTGTCAACCTTTCCTCACTCATTCTCTCCATGTGTCCAAACCATTTCAACACACCCTCTTCTGCTCTCTCAACCACACTCTTTTATTATCACACATCTCTCCTACCCTTTCATTACTTACTCGATCAAACCACCTCACACCACATATTGTCCTCAAACATCTAATTTCAACACATCCACTCTTTTCCGTACAACCCTATCTATAGCCCATGCCTCACAACCATATAATATTGTTGGAACTACTATTCCTTCAAACATTCCCATCTTTGCACTCTGACATAACATTCTCTCTTTCCACACATTCTTCATCACTCCCAGAACCTTAGCCCCCTCCCCATTCTATAACTCGCTTCCACTTCCATGGTTCCATTCTCTGCTAAGTCCACTCCCGGATATCTAAAACACTTCACTTTCTCCAATTTTTCTCTTCAAACTTACATCCCAACTAATTTGCCCCTTAACCCTACTGAATCTGATAACCTTGCTCTTATTCACCTTTAATATTTCATACCCTTTCACACACTTTTTCAAACTCTGTCACCAACTTCTGCAGTTTCTCACTTGAATCAGCCACAAGTGCTGTATCATCGGTGAACAACAACAACTGACTCTCTCTTGCATTTACCTCCCTAACCACCCCATCCATAAACAAATTAAACAACCCTGGGAACATGACACACCCCTGCTGCAGCTCAACCCTCACTGAGAGCGTCACTCTCCTCTCTTCCTACTTGTACACATACCTTACACCCTTGATGAAAACTTCTCACTGCTTCTAGCAGCTTACCTCCCACACCATATACTATGAAGACCTTCCACAAAGTATCTCCATCAGTTCTGTCATATGCTTTCTCCAGATCCAAAAATGCCACATACAAATCCATCTGTTTTTCAATGGATTTTTCATACAATCCCCGGAGCAAACACCTAATTCACACATCCTCTACCACTTCTGAAACCACATTGCTCCTCCCCAGTCTGATGCTATGTACATGCCTTCACCTATTGAATCAATACCCTGCAATACAATTTCTCAGGAATACTCAACAAAGTTATTCCTCTGTAGTTTGAATACTCTCCTTCCTATGCTTTGCCTTTGTACAATGGCACTATACATGCATTCCGCCAATCCTCAGGCACTTCCCCATGATCCATACATACTTAAGATATCCTTACCAACCAATCATCAACACAGTCACCCTCTTTCTTAATGAATATAACTACAGTTCCATCCACTCTGGCCGCCTTTCCCGATTTCATCTTCCGCAAGGCTTTCACCACCTCTTCTTTTTTCACTTGCACACCTCCCCAACCAAAACACCTTACATCTGCCACTCTGTCATCAAACCCATCAATAAACCTTCTGAATATTCACTCCATCTCCTCCTCAATTCATCACTTCCCCCTCTTGCCTCCCTTCTGATGTTCCCATTTGTTTTCTTGTCTTATGCACGTTACTTACCTCCGTCCAAAATGTCTTTTTATCCTCCCTAAAGTTTAATGATACTCTCTCGCCCCAACTCTCATTTGCTCTCATTTTCAGCCCTTGCACCTTCCTCTTGACCTCCTGTCTCCTTGTCATTTGCACTCTTTCCTTGCAAGTATCGTCTAAACGTCTCTTTTTTCTCTTTCACAGAGAACTTTACTTCATCCCATCACTAACTACCCTTTCTAATCTGCTCACCTCCCACCTTTCTCATGCCACATGCATCTCTTGCACGTGCCATCACTGCTTCCCTAAATACATCCCATTCCTCACCCACTCCTCTCATGTCATTTGCTGTCAGCTTTTGCCATTCTTCAGTCAATCAATCTCTCTTGGTACCTCCTCACACAAGTCTTTTTTCCATGTTCACTTACTCTCATCAGTCTCTTCTCCCTGACATTCTCTCTTTTTGTTTGAAAACCTATACCATTCTTCACCTTAACCTTCACAAGGTAGTGATCAGACATCGTACCAGCTGCTTGCCAAATCAGCACATTCACATCCAAAAGTCTCTCTTTTACATGCCTATCAGTTAACATGTATTCATATAATGTCCTTTGACCATCTCTCCTACTCACATATGTACACCTCTGTATATCTCTCTTTTTAAACCAGGTATTTTCCAATCACCAGTCTTTTTTCAGCACACAAATCCACATGCTCTTCACCATTTCCATTCACAACATTGAGTACCTCATGTACACCACCTGGTCTTGGGCACCAAAACTGCTGACACACTCACTCAGCTGCTGCTAAAACACTTCCCTTTCAAGATCCTTCTCTTGACCAAGTGCGTAAGCACCAATAATCACCCATCTCTCTTATCCACTTTCAGTTTTACCCACATCAATCTAGAATTTACTTCCTTACAGTCTATCACATAGTATATATGCATGTATGTATATACATAACAGCTAGAGACTGAGTTTGAACGAATGTGGCCTTTGTTGTCTTTTCCTATTGCTACCTCACGTACATGCGGGGAGGGGGTTTTCATTTCATGTGTGGCAGGGTGGAGACAGGAATAAAGAAGGGCAGACTATGAATTATGTACATGTGTATATATGTATATGTCTGTGTGTATATATATGTATACGTTGAGATGTATATGTGCTGTGTTTGGATGTGTATGTATATACATGTGTGTGTGGGTGAGTTGGGCCATTCTTTCGTCTGTTTCCTTGCGCTACCTTGCTAATGCGGGAGAGCGACAAAGTATGATAAATAGATAAATGAATAGATATGTGTATATATGAGTGGATGGGTCTTTCTGTGTCTGTCTCCTGGCACTACTTCATTGATGCAGGAAACAGTGATCAAGTGTAATGATAATGATAAGAGATATTTCAGTATCTGATGGTATTGATGTAAAGTCACAAAAGTCTATAACATTATGAGAAAAGTCCTAAGATACTGACTAGTATTTTATGCTGAGTACGTTAATAAGTTGAATGGTTTTATTCTACAGAGATTGCAAATGGCTTTATTAATGTTAGTTCTTCATTTGGATTGTGAATGAATTATGTGAAATAATTTAGTATCCCATGTACTGTTTAAAGGCATTTTATTTTCCCAGAGTCTGTCATCAGTGTGCCGTTAAAAAGGTTTCATCATCAATACTTAATGCATTTATACTTTGATTCTTTTCAGATGTATATCCAGCCACCTGGGGTTCCTTTTAGTGGAGCACAAGGGGTATCCCAGCCTTTGTTGCCTCCTCCACCTCTGCAGTACTACCCTTCTGTATCTATACCCTCCACACTTCCACAGGTAAGGAGCTAACCTAAATCTCATCCTGTGAACATTTTCCTTTGACATCTTGCTCATATACTAAAGTCCAGTACACCTCTGAGTCTGAAGTTCTGGAATTGGACTTGAAACTTTTGGAGCCTGACTGCCTTTTATTGCCAAGTTTTTAAACCATAAGGAGCCCAGCTTCCCTTCTGCCTATGTATGATCTTGCTTTCTCAGTTGTAGAAGGCAGCACAACTTTCTTAATCAAAATAATGATTGGGCTTGGAACTAGTGCACAATAGTACTAAAACCACTTTGTGAGATGTAATTTAGAATAGTTTTTTCAATTCAGTGTGCAGTTTTAAGCCATATCACATTATGCTCTAATGCATCTCAGAGTTTGTTATTAAGTCCAGGATTAGATTGTAAGAATCCTCTCAAAGCCTAACAGTAGAATTTTGCTGGTAGCTTGGACTTGCTGGGATCATTGTTAATGAAATGATAGATGCTCAATCCAAAGCAGGTGTATCTACTATCAAAAGTTATGCCTTACAATGATCCTGTGAGCATGAGGAATGATTATGTTAGATATAATGGGCAAGTTAGATGGGAATTTGAAGCCCAAATGAATAACATACTACAGAGGGTGAAGATAGAAGGTTAATTATAACATTCCTCCTATCTATGTATCTCTCTGTCTGTATCTCTGATGTGTGTGTGTGTGAAATGCTTAGAAAAACAGATGGGGAAAGCATATGGTAGAGTTGACAGAGATGCTTTGGGGAAGGTCTTCAGAATAAGGTGTGGGAATCAAGCTGCTAGAAGCAGTAAGAAGTTTTTATCAGGGGTGTTAGGCATGAGTACAAATAGGAAGAGAGGAGAGTGAATGGTCCGCATTGAAGGTTAGTCTGCAGCAGGGTGTGTGATGTCACCATGGTTGTTTAATTTGTGTATAGAGGTGCTGATGAGGGAGGTGAGGTAGATGCAAGTCTTTGGGGGATGAGAGGGCCTGGGAAGTGTCTTTTGCTCTTTGTTGATGTTATGTCACTGAGGACTAATTCGATTCAGAAACTGCAGAAGTGGGTGACTGTGTTTGGAAAAGCATGTGAAAGGAGAAAGTTGAGATTGAATGTGAATAAAAGTAAGGTTATTAGGTTCAGCAGGGTTGAGGGACAAGTTAGTTAGAATGCAAGTTTGAATGGAGAAAAATTGGAGGAAGCAAAGTATTTCATATATCTGGTAGTGAACATGGCAGTGAATGGAACCATGGAAGCAGAAGTGAGTCAAAGGGTAGGGAGGGGGCAAAGGCTCTGGGAGCAATGAAGAATGTGTGGAAAGAGAAAATGTTATGAAGGAGTCCCAACATTAGTATATAGTTGTGAGGCATGGGCTTGAGATAGGGTTGTGCAGAAGAGGGTTGATGTGTTGGATATGATATGTCTGAGGACCATATGTGGTGTAAGGTGGCTTAATTGAGTAAGTAATGAAAGGGTAAGAGAGATGTGTATTAATGAAAAGAGTGTGGTTGATAGAGCAGAAGAGGGTGTTTTGAAATTGTATGGACATGTTGAGAGAATGAGTGAGGTAAGGTTGACAAAGTGGATATATGTGTCAGAAGTGGAGGGAACAAGTAGAGCCAGGAGACCAAATTGGAGATGGAAGGATGGAGTGAAAAAGATTTTAGGTTATTGGGGCCTGAACATGCAGAAAGGTGAAAGGCATGCACAGAATAGATTGAATTGGAATGATGTGGTATACTGGAGTCAACTTGCTGTCAGTGGACTGAACATGGGCATGTGAAATGTCCTGGGTAAACCATGGAAAGGTTTTTAGGGCCTGGATGTGGATAGGGAGCTATGACTTTGGTGCATTTCACATGACAGCCCAAGTATGGATGTGAGCGGAAGTAGCCTTTCTTTGTCTGTTTCCTGGCACTACCTTGCCGACGCAGGTGGCAGCGATCAGGTTCAGGGGAGAAAAGAATGTATATGCATCACTTTTTCTTTTCTTTTGTGTATTTATGCTGTTACTTGTGGGGTGGGATGTCATTAGAAATGGATGAACGTGAGCAAATATGAATATGTACATATGTTTATATTATTGTACTTTGTCGCTCTCTCCCACATTAGTGAGGTAGTGCAAAGAAACAGACGAAAGAATGGCCCAACCCACCTACATACACATGCATATACATAAAACGCCCACACGTGCACTTATCCATACCTATACATTTCAAGATATACATACACAGACATATACATATATACACATATACATATTCATACATGCTGCCTACGTCCATTCCCGCCACCACTCCGCAACACATGAAATGGCAACCAAACCCCCCCCCATGCACATGAGGTAGCCCTAGGAAAAGAGAACAAAGGCCACCTTCGTTCACACTCAGTCTCTAGCTATCATGTGTAATGCTGAAACCACAGCTCGTTTTCCACATCCAGGCCCCACAAAACTTTCCATGGTTTACCCCAGATGCTTCACATGCCGTTTCAATTCATTGACAGCACATTGGCCTCGGTATACCACATCATTCCAATTCACTCTATTCCTTGCATGCCTTTCACCCTCATGTAGGTTCAGGCCCTGATCACTCAAAATCTTTTTCAATCCATCTTTCCACCTCCAATTTGGTCTCCCACTTCTCCTTGTTCCCTCCACCTCTGACACATATATCCTCTTTGTCAATCTTTCCTCACTCATTTTCTCCATGTGACCAAATCATTTCAATACGCCCTCTTCTGTTCTCTCTACCACACTCCTTTTAACACATCTCACTTCTCCTTTCATTACTTACTCAATCAAACCACCTCACACCACATATTGTCCTCAAACATCTCATTTCCAACACATCCACCCCCCCTTCTCACTACCCTATCTATAGCCCATGCCTCACAACCATATAACATTGTTGGAACCACTATTCCTTCAAACATACCTTTTTTGTTCTCCGAGATAACATTCTCACCTTCCGCACATTCCTCAACGCACCCAGAACCTTCGCCCTCTCACCCACCCTGTGATTCACTTCCGCTTCCATGGTTCCATCTGCTGCCAAATCCACTCCCAGATATCTAAAACACTTCACTTCCTTCAGTTTTTCTCTATTCAAACTTACCTCCCGATTAACTTGTCCCTCAACTCTACTAACCCTAATAACCTTGCTCTTATAGCGAGGATGTAAGGCATGTGAACCAGTAGGAAGAGAGTGATTGGTTCCCGGTGAATGTCAGTTTGCGGCAGGGTTGCGTGATGGCTCCATGGTTGTTTTATTTGTTTATGGATGGAGCCGTTAGGGAGGTGAATGCAAGAATTTTGGAGAGAGGGGCAAGTATGCAATCTGTTCTGAATGAGAGGGCTTGGCAAGTGAGTCAGTTATTGTTCGCTGATGATACAGCGCTGGTGGCTGATTCGGTTGAGAAACTGCAGAAGCTGGTGATTGAGTTTGGTAAAGTGTGTGAAAGAAGAAATCTGAGAGTAAATGTGAATAAGAGCAAGGTTATTAGGTTCAGTAGGGTTGAGGGGCAAGTTAATTGGGAGGTAAGTCTGAATGGAGAAAAACTGGAGGAAGCGAAGTGTTTTAGATATCTGGGAGTGGATTTAGCAGCGGATGGAACCATGGAAGCGGAAGTGAGTCACAGGGTTAGGGAGGGGGCGAAGGTACTTGGAGCATTGATGAATGTGTAGAAGGCGAGAATGTTATCTCAGAGAGCAAAAATGGGTATGTTTGAAGGAATAGTGATTCCAACAATGTTATATGGTTATGAGGGATGGGCTGTAGATAGAGTTGTGCAGAGGAGGGTGGATGTGTCGGAAATGAAATGTTTGAGGACAGTATGTGGTGTGAGATGGTTTGATTGAGTAAGTAATGAAAGGGTAAGAGAGATGTGTGGTAATAAAAAGAGTGTGGTTGAGAGAGCAGAAAAGGGTTATTGAAATGGTTTGCATGGAGAGAATGAGTGAGGAAAGATTGACAAAGAGGATATATGTGTCAGAGGTGGGGGAACAAGGAGAAGTGGGAAACTAAATTGAAGGAAGAAGGATGGAGTGAAAAAGATCTTGAGCAATCGGGGTCTGAACATACAGGAGGGTGAAAGGGCATGCAAGGAATAGAGTGAATGTGGTATACCGGGGTTGACGTGCTGTCAGTGGATTGAATCAGGGCATGTGAAGCGTCTGGGGTAAACCATGGAAAGTTTTGTGGGGCCTGGATGTGGAAAGGGAGCTATGGTTTCGGGCATTATTGCATGACAGCTAGAGACTGAGTGTGAATGAATGGGGCCTTTGTTGTCTTTTCCTAGTGCTACCTCGCACACATGAGGGGGAGGCGGATGGTATTCCATGTGTGGCGAGGTGGCGATGGGAATGAATAAAGGCAGACAGTGTGAATTGTGTGCATGGGTATATATGTATGTGTCTATATATATGTGTACATTGAGATGTATAGGTATGTATATTTGCGTGTGTGGATGTGTATGTATATACATTGTGTATGGGGGTGGGTTGGGCCATCTCTTTCGTCTGTTTCCTTGCGCTACCTCGCAAACGCGGGAGACAGCGACAAAGCAAAAAAAAAATTAGCAAATGTGACTTTTCTTCATGTTTCCTGGCTCTGTCGTGGGAAATAGGTTAAGTATAAAAAGATAATGTGTATATATAGGTGTTATGTTCCTCTTGCAAGAAGTTAGATCGCTAGTGAACTGGTTATTGGTTTTTGTGTCTGAAAACCAGAAATACCTGAAACCAGGTAGCAAACATAATGTTAGAAATAGTATAGTGATTGAAAATATAAAATCGCTTCAAATTTTACAACTGGCAAAAGGTTTATGTTCATTTGCATTGAAATATGGGTAAAACTTTGAGTGACACAATACAGAAAATGCCATGTGAAGTATATAGAAGAAGCTGTTCTTTTCTCAGACTATTTCATTTGTTTGCCCCCCACCATTTGTTTTATCCCTTCAGTAAGCAATGATATTGATTGTCAACTTTTTATTTTAACTTGATATTCTAATATTTACAACTTAATGTTCTAATAATATACTACTTAGAGCATTTACGTATGAATAGTGTCAGTTTCTGATATGATGTATTTCAATGTAAAGCATTTATTTCCATAACAACAGAACTTTCATTTAATCAGAATGAGGTTTTGCCATTCATACTGTATTCCATTATGCTATCAGATTTAAAGATGCTTGTTGTCATCAGTCAATAAATTTCATTAAGGCGTTTAACTGTTGATTCATAGCTGTGCCCATTTGGTAGATTTCACTGGTTGTGGTACATTTCAGTCTGGGCAGCTAATCAGTATATTTTTGAATTTGCATTTCTTAGATTTTTGTGTGTATTCGTTCTTTTCATGGGTTTACAAAGGTTTCACTGTATTCAGAAAAATTATGGATATATGGGTGGTAAAACAGAGTGTTTGTAATTCAAGTAGGTGAGGTGAGGTGAGTGATTGTATGTTAGTTAAAAAACTTTTTAATTGAATGATGCAGTAAATTATATTTTATTTATACTCTATGGGTTTATATTTCTATTTAGTTCTTCTCAGTAGGTTCTTACCTTATGCAAGAACTTATAATTATCTACATGTACAAATTGAGAAAGAATGTATGACAAAGCCATAATTAGCCTATCCCAGATCCCAAAGAAATGTGGTTGTGACAAATAAGCAGATACTTGTATACCATCTTCTGCATATGTTGTGTGTCATTTTCTTTGCTTGAGTGATGTTTTGCGTATTATTTGGTAGATTATTTCCTTAATCTCTTTTTTTTGCCTATAGCCCCAACCCCCTTATTTATAAGAAAATTGATATCATGATATAGCATAATTTGCTGCAGCACAAATATTTTTGATATCTTTTTCATGTTATATTGTAACCCAACTGTATTATATTGTACTGCATCAGTATACTAGTACTGTACTGTATTACTTAAAAAGAACACATTTACACACACAAAAAGACATATTAATTGGATGTTTAGATAAAAGAATGAAAATAGTAATTTCTGTGCATGTCAGTATGACAGCATGGATGTCTTAACGCCACTTTCCAGTTCTCTTCCACGTGCATGGATGGAAGTACATTTAGTGTGGCATTCATTTCAAACACATGAAGGCTTTCACTGAATACCGTGATAGTGAAAAAATTTTGCCACCATGCAGAAAAATTTAACACTGCATTTAATATTATTGGAAATCTATTTGACTGCAGTTAAACTCTGTGGCCAAAGGTATAAGAAAAGTAGTCATTCTAAGAGAGATATGTTATTTCTTTCACACTGCATTATTAAACATTTCAGGGTGGAGTGCCAGCAGGTGTGCCAGCAGGTCTTGCTGCAGGTGTGCCAGGGGGTCAGCAGAACCTTGGTACACAGCCACCTCCACCTCTTCCATCTGGCCCTCCACCTCTTTCTCAGCAGCCTGGTCTTCTGCCAGGCAGTACTCAACCAGCACAGGTATGCTTGGTGCTGAGTATGCTCCTCACATTCATGCATGTTTCCTGTGAAGAGAGACTATGTTCATTCCAATTTTTCTTTTATTAACAGTACTAGAATAATGGAGGTCATGTACTCTTAGGCAATTTAGATTTACCATTGTCGTTTGAATATTAAACGTTCTTAAAAAGATTTTAAATTTAATTTCTTCATTTTTGTCTTAATTTCTTTTGTTGCCATTTTCTGCATGAAAAATTCCTTAGAGTAGAGGTGTGTGTACCTGTGTATCTGCCATACATCCACATATTTTTGACAACTACTTAATGGCCACTGTTACTTTTTTTTGGTGAACTTAATCATAACGAAGACCTCATTTATGTTAAGTGATTAACTGCAAGAACTAGTTGGTATTAATGGAATAATGAACTTGAAAAATTTTTGCCCTGCCACAAGAAAAGCCGTAGTTGTATTAACCCCAAAACATCTCCATATGCATATTTATATGAGCTGAGTGATGACTGTTGATAACTGTTGACAGATATTTAAGCTTTGAGTTTGACACCTTAGTTTTAGGGTCATGTGCCAACTCTGTGGATGGTGGCTGAAGTGGCAATGCATAGTTGTTGTTTTTTCCCTCACAGTCAGTCATTCACCAGCCATGCCAATTAAAACACATTTTTGTGAGTGTTCTGGAAAAAAGATGAGTGTTTTTAGCTAGATGAAAGGACTAGGTAGATTATCCTGAATTATATGACAATGATGATCTGTCTTCACATGGTATGGAGAGGGGTTTTATGTACACTGACTCTTTTAGCACTGAAAGTTGACCAATTTAAGGCAGAGGGACTTTTTCTAGCCAAAATGGAGGCAATGTGACCAGCACCCATCAGACCTTTACATCTGATTGGTGTGGCTGGTGATTTTACAAACTCTTGCAGTTTTGCTGTTATGAAGAAATTATCAATGAATCGCCTTGATTTTAATATAAAACATTATAATAAATTATTTTTCAGTGTGAGATAAAGAATAAAATGTATGCAGTGGCAACTCAACACTCCTCAGGCCTTACCCCTGCACTTACCAGCATATTGTGCTGAAACATTTACAAAACATATACACAATATTAGATTGAAAGTAGTGAACAGATATACTTCTAAAATGACTTTTTACATTGCTATTTGAATGTCTTTGAAATTGTAAGGATGAGTACATTTTTTAAATAGCTTTGAAATTGTGAATTTGTGGGATTGACATGGAAAACTTGGCCATTAACACTCAGGCCTGACCCCTACACGTACCAGCATGTTGTGCTGAACATCTACAAAACATATACACAATAATAGATTGAAAGTAGTGAACAGATACACTTCTAAAATGACTTTTTTCATTGTTATATGAATGTCTTTGAAATTGTAAGGATGAATACATTTTTTAAATAGCTTTAAAAATGTGAATTTGTGGGATTGACATGAAAAAACTTAGCCATTAACAGGTTGAATAACTGAGGTAAACTTTAAGAAACTCATGGATTCACCAATGTCTGTGAAAACATTCCTAGGGCCCATTTAGACAGCCACCGATGCTTCTGAACCAGTGATTTATCCTAAGGGTAAGCAATTCCTTTAATTGATCTCATGTCAGGACCTAGTATGGATAGCCAAGGGCAGGTTGCAGGATGCATTTCTTACTGCCAAACCTAAAGGGAAATATAAATTTTTGCAGATTTGGCTTTTGCGGCCTGTACAGAAATTCACATAAATGATCAATTGGTCAGTGATATTGAGATCTAAAATTACAATGTTTACAGTTGTGACAGATTAAGAATGACAAATGAAAGAGTTGGGTTGTATGTTTAAGACTTGCTTGAAATGGCAGAACTACTGAATTAATTCGGTGATGAAAAAATGTTACATCATCAAGATTAAAAAGCATTAGATTGAAGTTCATGAAAATTTATGGAAAAGTATTACAGACTAACTTGTAAGGCATTAGATTGAAGTTCATGAAAATTTACAGAAAAGTATTACAGAATATTGCCTTGATAATCTTGGAAACCTAGCTTCACACATCAGCCTGCTTATGTTATTCTATAGCACTCCAGTGGCTGGAAAACAGTGCTGTCATCAAGAATTTCATTGAAAGTAGCATGCTTAACCTCAACTTAGCATTAGGATTCTGTTCCTGGAAAATCCGTCGCTAATCAGTTTGTCATTAAATGAGCATTTAAAACCAATATATATATCAGATTCTTCTATCTATCTTTCTGTCTATATCTCTGGTGCCTGTTCCCTCCTAGAGCTCTCTCAAGGGGGTAGCTTGCCATTTCTTAGCCTTTAGTTCCTCACCCTAAACAGGCTAATGACAGAGGGCAACTCTAATGCAGTTTATGCAGAGGCTTTTACTTAAAGTTCCTACTAGCTACCTCTGATGTGTTTACTAAATGTTCCAACTTACTACTTCTACCTAATGTTCCAACCGAGTACTTCTTTCTGTTGCTACTTCCAATTTGCCGAAAGGCAAAGTATGGGATATACATTAAACAGCTTAAAATCACTTTATTGCATACTCTCACTTGACTTAAATGATACTTAATGAAAGCTTACTTGAAATATGATGAAGGCCTGTGAGAGTCAAAAGGAAAGAGAGGACAGGAACTAGGTTTGTCTGTGTCACACCTTGAATTAATTGATTCAGCAGATGTTTCAATTGTAATTACTATCATACCTATTTGTACTGCTCATGGATGGAGTTTTGCACTTGTGGGCCTTCATCTCTTAAACATCCTCTGTCATAAAACTTCTTAAATTAATGTATACTGTCTGCATTAACTGTGTCATCAGTCATTTTATTCCATTCATGCACTGCTGTGATACCATAAAAGTGTTTCGCACCTTTTTGAACAAGTTTCTTGCTTGATCTCATGTTCTGTCCTTTAGTTGTTGTATCATATTTTTCGAAGAACTGTTCATTGTTTCCACCTTCGATCTGTTTTGAAAACGTAAAGGTTGTAATCAGTTCACCTTTCACTCTTCTCTCTTTCAAGGTGGGCAAATTTGGAGCTTCTGACCATTCCCTGCAACTCACTTGTCTTAATTCTAGTAGTCTGTGTTGCTCTCCTTTGGACATTTTAACTCATTATGCTTCTGTAGGTTCTGGGACCAATCTTGAGAGTCATGCTGTAGATTTTGTCTTATGAATGATGTGAACAGCTTTTTGAATTATTCGTTATCCATGGACTTGAGAACTGTTCTCATATTTGCTGGTAGAGGGAAAACTTCCTCCAGCTGTTCAGAAAACTGTCAGGTTAACTGTGGGGTATGCTTCTTCCCCTCTCCATAATGCTCCCTTTACCTATGTGAAGCATCTTTAAGCACTCAGATTTCATACACAGGTACAGCTTTGGAGTGAAAAACTGTAAAAGATTTAGAAATACTGTATTACTCCTAACATTAAAATGAGTGTGAGAAAGAATTATGACTGGGACATTTTATGTGGATATGGATGTGTTGTTTGTCTCATACTCTTGCACTTAGCTTCACAATCTACTCGTACATCATGCACAAGCACAGCATCAGTTGTGAATAACATAAATGTATTTAGAAGTCTCATTTTTCACACTAAATACTATTGTGAAAGGGGTGGGGTTGGCTTGCACATGATGGCTAATGCTTTATCACCTCAGAATAAGGGGGAAAGTCATGGAGGTTCTGTTAGTTTTTATCACGTGATTCATATTTCTTTAACATGCGTTGTTTTGATGGTGAGTAATGTGGATGTGTATAGAAATGTTACACCCTGTACATTGATACACTGCATGCTAATTTATAGTCAAAATATGCTTAGATATATTCTAGCTCTTTATACTCGTCTGTTACCAACGACCTCTATTAACATTGGATGAGATAGAGAAAACTAGGCACAGCTATTATGTAATTCCAAGGCCAAGTATGAGGATGGTAAGATGTAGATGGAGGGCTTTCATGCTAGTGTGCCTTTTCCTTATATAGTCCTGCAAAAATGACTCTCAAAGTCACATATTTCTTCACATTTCTCGTTTCATTCTTCTTCACTTTCCTCACCAATTGATATGTATGATAGGTGATCCTCCTCATCACTTAAGTCACCCAGCAGTCTTTACATGTTCTTCAGGATTACTGTGTATGCACCATCTGGAGGTTGATGCCCTTGCACATGATGTTAGCAGTACTGAGGAGAGCAGAATTTTTTTCCATGCCTGCCTGGTGATGAAAGAGACCTTAGTAGGCTGCTAATGGTGTGATAAGTCACTTAGAGGTTTGAACAGAGGTGGGGAGGTTAAAACACGCATGGATATTGGCCGCTGTATTGGTTGCTATTTAAGGGGAGAAGAGTTAAGGGTGATTGGATCACAACCTCCAACTCACTAAATTAAGTAGATGATGTCAGCTGGAAACTTCTTTTTGAGATGCATTGTTAGGGGGAACCAAAGGTCAAAACAAGAAGTTAGGCAGGAAGCTTATTGGAAAGGGGTGTGGTGGTGTAGGGATGGTGGATGATTGGAATAAACTAAGTCTTGAAATTGTAAATGCTGGTAGTTTGCACATCTTTAAGAAGCTACTTTTTGGTAAAGAGGGCTTAAGAGATGGGCCTCACAAGTGTAGAAATTTGATTAATAATCTTCCTCTCTTCCTGCACACACACATGCCCTACTCTCTTGGTGAAGATTTGTTTTGCACCTTTATTGAGACATCTTTGTCAACCTTATCATAAGCTTTTTCCAGAACAGTAAGTGCCACATACAAGTCACTCTCTTTTTGCAAGGAGTTATGAAGCATATTCTTCAAAGCCAACACCTGCACATAAATACTGTTTTGATATTAATCACCAGATGAATAATGTTCTTAACATTTCTCCTAATATGGTGTTCTAATAAAGACTGGATATTATCTCAAACCCCAAGTTTCTTTCACACACAGATTCCTGTTTGTAATCTCCTACAAGATGTTTGTAATTAGATCTGTTTCACTGTGTTCTATGATCATCACTCTGCATTTGGCCATGTTGAACTTCTTCAGCCATATATATTACCAGTTCTGAAGCTCATCCAAGTCTCTTCTTAGGCTATTGCAATCTTTGACACTTCTTTCACTCATTTGCAGTATATTCAAGTATGATTCAGGTCCTTCTGACATATCATTTATGTGGGCCAGAAATATGAGTGGCCCCAAGACCAAGCTTTCCAACACAGCTACAAAGTTGTAATAAAGTCCATTCCAGTGTCACCGTAAATTTCATGGAGCCTTATTCCTGCCACATTTGACATCTGAATTAGTTTATTTTATGTAGACAAATCCCTTGCACCTGGTCACTCACTTCAGTTTCAGCTCAGCCTGTTTTCCCTCAAGAGGTGACTGGGGAAACATTGCTGCTTTCAGTCTGATATGTGTTGGATCATCAGCAGGCATACATTATTGTAGATCTTCATGACTGTCCAGTAGAGTAAGGCCATATATTCATGAGTGCATTGCTCTTTTCACTTTTCAAGTGAATTACCATATCTATGTCTGGAGAACTCCTAGGGAATAGGATTGAAAGAATGCCTCCCATTTGTTTCCTTCACTTCATAGAAGGTGACCTAAAGGGGTGGTAGTGCAGGAAACCCTCCCCTCCTTGTACTATTTTTTTATTTCTAAAAGTTAGAACAAAAGTAGCCAAGTGTAGGTGCTCTTCTTCCTCTAAAGCTCATGTTTGTCAATACAACCAAGATGAGAAGAAAGGAGACAGGTAGTATAGTTGTGAGGAGAAACTTGTTGTCTTAGCTGTGAGTGAAACAGAGCTGAAGGAGGAGAGGGAAGAATGGTTTGAGAATGTTTTAGAGGTTAAGGGGATAGCGTGAGTGCATGAAGGAATGGGTAGCACTTGTACTGAATAAGGAGTGGTGGTAATGTGTGTGTTAGGAATGAGCACTGCCAGATGTAGGTAGAAATAAAAGAGGATAACAATAGATGGATGATTATGAATACCTATGCACCTGGAAATGCAAGATGTAAGGAAAGGAAGCAAGCATTTTGGGAGGAGCTGAGTGTATGTGTCAGCAATTTTGATTCTTTGGAATGACTTTTAGCGATGGGTGACTTGAATGTGTGAGTGGGTAATGTCGCACTTGAGGGTATAATTGAGTGACAGGGGGTACCTAATAATGTGAATGTAAATGATGAATAGCTTGTGGAGTTATGTCTTGAAAAAGGACCTGCAATTAGGAACATTTGGTTTAATGACGGATATCCGTGAGTGATGGGTATCATGAAAAGTGGTTATTGTTGGTTTACATACTTATTGATAGGAGTGCCAAGAAGAGACTGTTGGTTAGGAATGAGCCAAGAGGGGCAGCTTGTGGGATGTCTGATAATCATTTGGTGGAGGCGAGTGTGAAGACTTGTAGAGATTTAAGAAATAGGAAATGATATGGATAGGAAGATGGAAAAAGTGTGTGAGCATGAACATTTGGCTTGTGTGAAGAAATACCAGGAGAGATTAGGTGTAGAATAGCAAAATATTAGAATAAAGGAAGCTTGGGGAGTGCATGAGGAATGAAAGGTATCTCCAGAGGCAATGCTTTACATTTGTAATGGAGGTGTGTGGCTGGCAGAAATTGGGAGGTGGTCAGGTGAGAAAGGATAGTGAGTGTTGGAATGATAAAGTTAAGTTGCCTGTAAAAGAGAAAGAGTTGCATGGGCACTATGTACAGGGAAGGAATATAAGTGATTTGGTGATATACAGGAGAAAGCAGCAGAAAGTCAAAAAGAGGATGCATTAGCTGAAATTGAGAGCAGATGAGAGTTAGGATGAGCAAGTATTACTAGACTTCAGGGAGAATGAGAAAATGTTTGGAAAGAGGTTGATAATGTAAGGAAGTGAGAAGAAATGGGAATGTCAGTGAAGTTGGCAAATGGGAAGTGGTAACAGATAAAAATGAATTGAAGAGGAGATAGAGTGAGTTTTTGTAAGGATTGTGGAATATGTTTTATGACAGGTTGGCAGATGTGGGATACATTGATGTGGAGGTATGTATACTGAGAGTCCTGGCAAGTGAACTGATGAAAAGAGAAGAGATGGTAAAATCTATGACAGGTTGGCAGATGTGGGATACATTGATGTGGAGGTATGTATACTGAGAGTCCTGGCAAGTGAACTGATGAAAAGAGAAGAGATGGTAAAATCCCTGCATAAGACTAGTTGTGACAAAGCAGCGTAATAGATTATTATGTTAGATATAATTGGCAAGTTCGATGGGACATAGAAGCCCAAATGAATAACAAACTACAGAAGGTGAAGATTAGATGATGAATTATAACAGTCCTCCTATCTCTGTATCTCTATGTCAATGTCTCTGGTGTGCGTGTGTGTGTGTGTGTGTGAAATGCTTAGAAAAACAGATGAATATGTATGTGGGATTTATGAATCTGAGGATAGCATATGATAGAGTTAACAGAGATGCTTTGGGGAAGGTCTTCAGAATATGGTATGGGAGCCAAGCGGCTAGAAACAGTGAGAAGTTTTCCAAGGGTGTTAGGCATGAGTACGAAATGAATGTTGATCTGCAGCAGGGGTGTGTGATGTCACCATGGTTGTTTAATTTGTGTAAGGGATTTTAGCTGAATTCATCAAAAAAATAGGGTGATTGTATTGTTGAATTTTTGTATGGGATTTTCAGTGTATGTATGGCTCATGGTGAGGTGCCTTAGGATTGGCAATAAGGCAAAAGGGAATGTTCAAATTACAGAGGTAAAATTTTGTTGAATATACCTGGTAAGTTTTATGGAAGATTTTTGAGAAGGTGGTAGACATTAGATTGGGGTAGACATTAGATTGGGGAGGAACAGTTTGGTTTCAGTAGTGATAGAGGATGTGTGGATCAGGTTTTTGCTTTGAAAAATGTTTGTGAGAAATACAGAGAGAAACAGAGGGATTGTTATGTGGCATTTATGGATCTGGATTTAGTAGGATTGATATCTGTGGTACATAAAGGGGGAGGAGGGATGATGAGGCAATCATTCCCCACCCTTGAACTATGTAATATATAAATTAAGTACTCAGTATTATTGATGAATAACATATTCATACTATTATTAGTTTCTTGATATGAAAAACATATTTTTTTTTTTTTTTGCCGCTGTCTCCCGCATTTGCGAGGTAGCGCAAGGAAACAGACGAAAGAAATGGCCCAACCTACCCCCATACACATGTATATACATACGTCCACACACGCAAATATACATACCTACACAGCTTTCCATGGTTTACCCCAGACGCTTCACATGCCCTGATTCAATCCACTGACAGCACGTCAACCCCGGTATACCACATCGATCCAATTCACTCTATTCCTTGCCCTCCTTTCACCCTCCTGCATGTTCAGGCCCCGATCACACAAAATCTTTTTCACTCCATCTTTCCACCTCCAATTTGGTCTCCCACTTCTCCTCGTTCCCTCCACCTCCGACACATATATCCTCTTGGTCAATCTTTCCTCACTCATTCTCTCCATGTGCTCAAACCATTTCAAAACACCGTCTTCTGCTCTCTCAACCACGCTCTTTTTATTTCCACACATCTCTCTTACCCTTACGTTACTTACTCGATCAAACCACCTCACACCACACATTGTCCTCAAACATCTCATTTCCAGCACATCCATCCTCCTGCGCACAACTCTATCCATAGCCCACGCCTCGCAACCATACAACATTGTTGGAACCACTATTCCTTCAAACATACCCATTTTTGCTTTCCGAGATAATGTTCTCGACTTCCACACATTCTTCAAGGCTCCCAGGATTTTTGCCCCCTCCCCCACCCTATGATTCACTTCCGCTTCCATGGTTCCATCCGCTCTCAGATATCTAAAACACTTTACTTCCTCCAGTTTTTCTCCATTCAAACTTACATCCCAATTGACTTGACCCTCAACCCTACTGTACCTAATAACCTTGCTCTTATTCACATTTACTCTTAACTTTCTTCTTTCACACACTTTACCAAACTCAGTCACCAGCTTCGCAGTTTCTCACATGAATCAGCCACCAGCGCTGTATCATCAGCGAACAACAACTGACTCACTTCCCTAGCTCTCTCATCCCCAACAGACTTCATACTTGCCCCTCTTTCCAAAACTCTTGCATTCACCTCCCTAACAACCCCATCCATAAACAAATTAAACAACCATGGAGACATCACACACCCCTGCCGCAAACCTACATTCACTGAGAAGCAATCACTTTCCTCTCTTCCTACACGTACACATGCCATACATCCTCGATAAAAACTTTTCACTGCTTCTAACAACTTGCCTCCCACACCATATATTCTTAATACCTTCCACAGAGCATCTCTATCAACTCTATCATATGCCTTCTCCAGATCCATAAATGCTACATACAAATCCATTTGCTTTTCTAAGTATTTCTCACATACATTCTTCAAAGCAAACACCTGATCCACACATCCTCTACCACTTCTGAAACCACACATAGACATATTTATGTCTATGTATATTTAACAGTTTTTGTGATTTTCAATTGTGACCAATGAATCACCCATGTCAGCTTCACCACCTTCCTAAAACATTGACTTAAGTTTATAATAACAGAATTTTCTGTACCTGCAGAAACATATGAAAGCTCTCTTGATTTTAGATCAGCTGTTTTATGTCACAAAATAACATATATCTCTTTTCATTCATAGCTGGTCACTAGTCTCAAATTTCTTTTTAACGACTGTATTCAAATTTAGGAGAATTTGACTAATATTAGTAATTTTATTTATCATCCAAATAACTCAAAAAGAAGTATTGCAAAAAAATATTGCTAACTTCTCTAAGATATAGTGTGTTCTTACATACCATTCTTGTTTTGAGTTTTTCATCATTGTCTTAGTGGCTTCATGATTCATTGTAACCCTTCACTCCCCCCTAATCAACCAACTGTCCAAACCCTAGATATGTATTTGGTTGACACAGATGCTTTGTTGATGGTGTTACAAATATATGGTACTGGAGGAAAACTACTAGAAGCAGTGAGAAGTTTTTACCAGGAAATTAGGATGTGTGTGTCAGTAGTAAGAGAGGAGGGTGAGTGGTTCCTACAGGAACTTACATCTACAGGAGACGTATGTTTTATACTCATGGCTGTTTGATTTGTGGGTGGAGTGGTGAGGAAGGTGAATGAGAGGGTCTTAGAGAGAGGGACAGGTCTGCAATCTGTTATGGTGATTGGGCCTGGCAGTTGAGTCAGTTGCTGTTTGCTAATGACACAGCAGTGGTGGCACAGACAAGTGAGAAAGTGTAGAAGCTTATTTCTGAGATTGGGAATGTATGTGAAAGGAGAAAATTGAATAAATGTGAATACATCAAGGTAATTAGGTTCAATAGTGAAGAGAAACAGGTTATTTGGAGTGTGAGTTTGAATGGAGAGAACTTGGAAGAAGTAGAGTGCTTTAGGCACCTGGGTTGAGTGGATATGGCAGCAAACGGGAGCTGAGGTATGCCATAAGGTAGGTGAGGAGGCGAAGGTCCTGGGCGCATTGAGAAATGTGAGGAAAGACAGGTCACTATCGGTAAGGGCAAAGATAAGTATGTTTGATGGTATAGTAGTCCTATCAGTGTTTTATGGATGCAAGGTGTGGGCCATAGATAAAGATGTATGCAGTAGAGTGGATTTGTTTGTAAATGGAATACATAAGGACAATATGTGGTAAGAAGAGGTTTGACTGAATGAAAAATGATTGGGTAATAGAGAGGTGTGCTAGTAGCAGTTGTATGTATGAGAGAGCTGAAGAGGATGCACAAAAATAGTTTGGACATAAGAAGATGACAAAGATGATATTCATTTTGGCAGCAAAGAGAACAAGGAAAAGGGAAATCAGGGATTACATGGAAGGATGGAGTGAAAGATGCTTTGGATGTTCAGGGCTTGAACATGCAGGAGAATGTGAAGTATGAAAGGGATAAAGTGTAATGTTGTATATAGGGGTGATATGTGGTCATTGGCTAAACAAGGGTATGTGAAGTAGTTAAAGGAAACCATGAAAGGTCTGTGTGGTACAGTCGTGGATAAGGTCTGATTTTGATATATTATTCTTGACAGTTAGAGAGTGGATATGAGCGAATGAGGCTTTTCTCCTTTAGTTCATGCTGCTAACTCACTAATTTGGGACATGGCCTACAAAAGAATAAAGGAAAAAGATTAACGCATTAATCTGGCAGTTTACTAAGGTTGAGTTCATCCTTCAGTTACATACAAAATGTGGCAAGGGAGTTATCACCACTCTCTTCAAGATTGAGGTGGGAGATTTATTGGATCAGAGTTATCTACATGCAGTTCCTTTGAAGGGATCCATCTCGTGTCAAATTTTAAGAAAGCTGTAAAAAAAAATTTCAGCTCTATAAGATGGTGAATTATCATGTTTTACTAAAAAGATATAATGTGTACTTATTTATTTATTATTTATTTATTTATTATACTTTGTTGCTGTCTCCCACATTAGCGATGTAGCGCAAGGAAACAGAAGAAAGAATGGCCCAACCCACCCACATACACATGTATATACATACACGTCCACACACGCACATATGCATACCTATACATCTCAACATATACATATATATACATCTCAACATATACATATATATACACACAGACATATACATATATACACATGTACATAATTCATACTGTCTGCCCTTATTCATTCCCGTCACCACCCCGCCACACATGAAATGACAACCCCTCTCCCTGCATGAGCGTGAGGTAGCACTAGGAAAGGACAACAAAGGCCACATTCTTTCACACACAGTCTCTAGCTGTCATGTATAATGCACCGAAACCACAGCTCCCTTTCCACATCCAGGCCCCACAAAACTTTCCATGGTTTACCCCAGACGCTTCACAGGCCCTGGTTCAATCCATTGACAGCACGTCGACCCTGGTATACCACATCGTTCCAATTCACTGTATTCCTTGCATGCCTTTCACCCTCCTGCATGTTCAGGCCCCGATCACTCAAAGTCTTTTTCACTCTATCTTTCCACCTCCAATTTGGTCTCCCACTTCTCGTTCCCTCCACCTCTGACACATATTTCCTCTCTTTCAATCTTTCCTCACTCACTCTCTCCATGTGATCAGACCATTTCAAAACACCCTCTTCTGCTCTCTCAACCACTCTCTTTTTATTACCTTACATCTCTCTTACCCTTTCATTACTTACTCGGTCAATCCACTTCACACCACATATTGTCCTCAAACATCTCATTTCCAACACATCCACCCACCTCACCATGAGTCATACATAAATTGAATAACCTTACCAACCAGTCAACAACACAGTCACCCCCTTTTTTGATAAATTCCACTGCAATACCATTCAAACCCACTGCCTTGCTGGCTCTCATCTTCCACAAAGCTTTTACTACCTCTTCTCTGTTTACCAAATCATTCTCCCTAACCCTCTCACTTTGCACACCACCTCGACCAAAACACCCTATATATGCCACTCTGTCATCTAACACATTCAACAAACCTTCAAAATACTCACTCCATCTCCTTCTCACATCACCACTGCTTGTTATCACCTCTCCATTAGCCCCTTCACTGATGTTACCTCCTTCCAAAACATCTTTTTATTCTCCCTAAGATTTAATGATACTCTCTCACCCCAACACTCATTTGCCCTCTTTTTCACCTCTTGCACCTTTCTCTTGACCTTCTGCCTCTTTCTTTTATGCATCTCCCAGTCATTTGCATTATTTCCCTGCAGAAATCGTCCAAATGCCTCTCCCTTCTCTTTCACTGATAATCTTACTTCTTCATCCCACCACTCACTACCCTTTCTAATCTGCCCACCTCCCACGCTTCTCATGCCACAAGCATCTTTTGCACAAGCCATCACTGCTTCCCTAAATACATCCCATTCCTCCCCCACTCCCCTTATGTCCTTTGTTCTCACCTTTTTCCATTCTGTACTCAGTCTCTCCTGGTACTTCCTCACACAAGTCTCCTTCCCAAGCTCACTTACTCTCACCACTCTCTTCACCCCAACATTCTCTCTTCTTTTCTGAAAACCTCTACAAATCTTCACCTTCGCCTCCAGAAGATAATGATCAGACATCCCTCTAGTTGCACCTCTCAGCACGTTAACATCCAAAAGTCTCTCTTTCGCACGCCTATCAATTAACACGTAATCCAATAATGCTCTGGCCATCTCTCCTACTTACATACGTATACTTATGTATATCTCTCTTTTTAAACCAGGTATTCCCAATCACCAGTCCTTTTTCAGCGCAAAAATCTACGAGCTTTTCACCATTTCCATTTACAACACTGAACACTCCATATACACCAGTTATTCCCTCAACTGCCACATTACTTACCTTTGCATTCAAATCACCCATCACTATAACCTGGTCTTGTGCATCAAAACTACTAACACACTCACTCAGCTGCTCCCAAAACACTTGCCTTTCATGATATTTCTTCTCATGCCCAGAGTTTTACCCATAGCAATCTAGAGTTTACTTTCTTACACTCTATCACATACTCCCACCACTCCTGTGTACTAGAATAGAAATAATTGTTCATTACATCTTTATGCTGGGTAAACTTGAGCACATCAAATGTCATTCCTCCCTCGTCCTATGACATCATCATGAAAGCTTTGCTAGTCTACTTCTTTTTTCACTACTCTGTAGCTCACCACAAGTGTCCTGAGACACTATTGCTATTACCATAAAAAAGAGCTTAAAAAAAGCATATTTATGGCACTAATCTCTCTTCTATTCATTATTTTTTTATTTTGAATGGTGTCCCAAGATGTTCCTGCACATTTCTTAAGTAAATTGAGTGGGATTTCTCCAGGTCCATGCACCTTATGTGGCTAAAGATATTTCAGTAGCCAACTTATATCTTATTTAACAATTTTGATGCTTTCCATGGCCTTTTCCCCATCTCGATAGTTGTGCATGTGTGTACATGCGTGCATGCATGGTTATCTGCTTGTATATGTCTGTTTGCCTGTGTGCATCTGTTGTTTGTCCTTGTATTTTTGTTTGAGAGTGTTTATGACTGTCTTTCTCCTTATTACCCAGTTCATCTGTCCTCGCTTCCTTCTCGAAAGACACGTTACATAGCACATATATTTACATGGACTGTGCATGAAAATGGCATATGTCATTTGGAAAATCTGTCCAGTATTAGAGGGAGGAGGAGGAATTGCTCCCTGTACTGCTTTGAACAACTTTATTTTATATTTCCTAAATAATATCTGAAAATCTGTTTGACTGAAATATGTATATAATTCATCAAGCATTATATATTTTACATTTTATTAGACATATCCCCAAGGATAAAGAAAAGAGAATACGACCTACATATCTTCTGCATGTCATGTAAGGCGACTGAAGGGTGAGAACAGGGAGCTGGAAATGCTTCCCATATATATTTTACCATTAGAAATTGGAAAGAGAAGGGGCAAATGGAGGATTTTTCCTCAAAGGCTCACTTCCTGATGCTACCCCTCTATGATGGGAAAGGAAGACGGACAGAAGAGAAAATGATAGGACTCACCATATGATTGTAATATAAGTATAAATGTTTATAGATATTTCCCCCAAAGAATTTCTGTCATTTATATAAAGAATGAAGTATTTATATATATCTATGGCCTGTAATGAAACTCCTGAATTCATACATAAGTTCATTGTACCGTATTTGATTTAAGAATATTATTTTGCCCTTTGGAATTATTTTGTTTCTGTGGTTTTCAAGTGTGTAGACACCCAAAATGAAAGTTTTTTCCCATATAGAGCATCTTTTTGGTGAATTGCAGATGATTATTTTCACATGTATAGCATCCTATCTTGTTAATGACTTTAACAGTCGCTCTTATTGATCAACACACTTGTAGTTTATGACCATACATAATATTTGTTTTATTTACTAATACTCCCTTTACCTTAAATGGATTTCAGTTTCTTAATTATGATTAAGGAAATTTATGTTATCTCTAAGGTTTCCACAGAATATCAAAGTGGTAGTCCCTAATCTCTAAATATTTATTGGACAGGGCTTCTATCCACTACCATACTCGAGTGCAGTTGGCAGTGGAGGAGTATCATCAGCAGGGTTTATGGGTGGTCCTCAGCCAGGTGCTTTACTCTCGTGGGTCAGAGCCCAGGGTCCGCACATCGTCCAACATTCCCCCCATCAGGCCCAGTTGCCCCCAAGGCCCACCTCACAGCCACAACAACAGGCAATTCATCTAGTTCTTTATGACATGCTAGTAGATTGAATTAAAAAGAGTGCAGTAGCTTCATGTCTAGAAATATAATGAAATGTAGCAAATTTTTTTCTTTTATATTTTTCATTCAAAATTACATTTAATTTATTAGGTGATTGTTAGTGTGTTGTGTATGTGGTTGATTTTGTATTCTATTTAGTTGTGTTTGGGAGTTTCACTAAGTGTTTTTGAATATGCATTCTTTGTTTTGTATGTGAATGTATGTGCATTTGTTTGTTTTGTGTGTAAATGAGTGTGCACTTGTTTGTTTTGTGTGTCTTTTGTCTGTTTTGTGTTTGTTTTATTTGTTTTTTATATGATTCTCATATTTTGTGTGTGTTTGTGAGTTCCCTGTTGTAGTTACCTGTTTGTGCAATACAGGGAAGAAATGTTATGTTATTAATGGTTCATCTTCGAATTTTTTTTTGCTTTTTAATGCTGCAATCTCTCTCAAAGAAAACTTATGGAAGAAATTGGAACTGTCAGCTTAAGAAACCTAAATTTTCATTTTAACAAAAGGAACTGGAAACAGATGATGGATGAATAGAAATAAGGTAGAATGATATTTTTAAATGTATATGTGGCACAGGAGGAATTGCCTAAGGACTGGGAGAATGTTTCATAATACCATTTTCATAGAGGCAAGGGGGAGAAAGGTGAATGTTTGAATTATAGAGATACAAGTCTATTGAATATACCATGTATGTTTCATGGAAGAATGGTGACTGAAAGAATGATGACAAGCACAGCATCAGATTTGAAAGGAACAATGTGGCTTCAGAATTGGTAGAGGATGTATGGCTAGGTGCTTGTTTTGAAAAATTGTGGGAAAAATGTCTGGAGAAAGAGGTTTTTTGTGGCATTTATGGATATAGAGAAAGCACATGACACAGTTGACGGAGATACTATATGGAAAGTGTTACAAATACATGATTATTTTTTTTGTTTTATTTATTTTGCTTTGTCGCTGTCTCCCGCATTAGGGAGGAAGCGCAAGGAAACAGACGAAAGAATGGCCCAACCCGCCCACATACACATGTATATACATACACGTCCACACACACAACTATACATACCTATACATCCCAACGTACACATATATATACACACACAGACATATACATATATACACATGTACGTAATTCATACTGTCTGCTTTTATTTGTTCCCATCGCCACCTCGCCACACACGAAATAACAACCCCCTCCCCCCCTCATGTGTGCGAGGTAGCGCTAGGAAAAGACACCAAAGGCCCCATTCGTTCACACTCAGTCTCTAGCTGTCATGTAATAATGCACCGAAACCACAAATACATGATGTGGGCGGAAAACTATTAGATGTAGTGAGGAAATTTTACAGGGAAAGTAAACAGTTTTTGCAAGTAGGAAGGAAGGCGGGTGAATGGTTCTAGGTGAAATTGGGTCTGCATTAAGAATATATAATATCACCATGGCTATATAGTGTTTGTATGGATTGAGTGATGAGGGAGGTAAATGCAAGGGTCTTAGAAGATTGGCAGGTCTACAATATGCTGAACATTTAGGGGCACAAGAAGTAAATTAGTTGCTATTTGTAGATGACATTGATCTGGTGGCAGACTGAAGTCTAAGGCTGCAGTAGGTGGTGTCTGAATTTAGGAGAATGTGTGAAAGGAAGATGTTGAGAGTTTATGTAAATTAAAGCAGTTTGAGTTTTAACAGGGGGAGATACTTTTTTTTTCCAATATGGCACTGGCAGAAAGAGAAAAAACTTAAAGAGAAAGAAAGTAGAAATTAATCAGGGCTTCACAAGTGTGTGTAGACTTGGCCCTTATAGGAAGAAAGATTATATGAGGAGGGAAAGACGAAAAATGGAGAATTCCTGAACTTAGCTGTTCTAGGGAAGTAGGTATCACAACAGCCTAAAGTGGCCAGTGTTCACACAGGAACTGCGAGAAACAGCAGCCAAATGCACCATGGATGGCATGAATATGAGATAAAGGGAAGAACCTGGAGAAAGTGAAGTGCTTTAGGTGCTTGGAGTGGTAATGGCGATAGATGAAACTGTGGGAGCTGAGGTAAGCCATAGGGTAGGTTAGGGGACAGATGTCCTAGGTACATTGGAGAGTGTGGAAAGGGAGGTCACTGTTTTTTAGGGCAAAGATCGGTGTGTTTGATGGTATTGTAGTCACAGCAATACTTTATGAGTAGGAATCTTGGGCCTTGAATTCAAAAGAATGGAAGAGGGTAAGTTTTCCTGAAAATTGAATGGTTAATGAGAATATGTGATGTGAGGAGGATTGATTGTGTAAGGAATAGCAGGGACAGTACTACGTGCCTGGGCATTAGGAGGGTTAGTGATGTCTGTGTAGTGAACCAGCACTTCATTGGTTGTCAGGTTGCACTCTTCTGACCCAGATATCTGTCTTTTCTTTCTGCTTCACCCATACATGGAGTGCTGGCATTCTATCCACAAACATACAGGTTCTCCTTGTCTTACATAACACTTGATGACTCACAACTCACACAACTCATTCTTCACAACTCTAGGTTTTCTTGGAGTGATTGCCCTGACTTTTGGCAAAATAGTTGGAGCAATAGATTGAAATTGTAAGTATAAACATTAGGCAGGAGCATGTGGTAGAAACATTAGGCAGAAGTGGTAGGTAGGAACAGGCTGGAGCATTAGGTGGAAGTGGTAGGATGGAACATTTGGTAGACATGTTAGGGACAAGTTGGTAGGAACATTAGATAGGAGCCTCTAGAAACACTGCATTTGAGTTACCCTCAGCCAGTGGCCTGTTAAAGGTGAGGCTTACAGGATAAGCAGTGACACTGGAGTTCTTTGGTTATGGAGACTTTTACCATGGCCACCCCCTAGAGGAATTTCCTGAAGGGAGCAGGCATCATTGATGTAGATAAATGGATAGATATTGAGAGACATGGCAACAAGCTGAGTGTGATTGAGTGAGTTTAACAGGGTGTGTTGAAATGGTTGAGTCATGTGTACAGAATGAGCAGGGATTAAAAAGATATGCTTGTCTAAAGCGGAAGAATCAGGTGGGAGTACCTGTGATGAGATTTTTCCTTGATGGCAGGGCTAGCGTGCAGTGCCCACTACTTGTGTCTTGGATGATGCTGTTTCTTTTACCATCACTCCTTTGCTTTTCATATGATCCTGTTTTCTAGGCAGCTACTCCTTTAGCATAGAAATGTACTCTAGGCTCATGTGGGATTGTCTTCAGCTATAAGTCTAATCTTAGTTTGAATGATTTTGTACTCTTTCTGCATATGTTTCATAGTTCCCTTGATGTTGCAAAATTTGATTGTTCCATCTTCCTTACCGGGCATACATATATATTCATCTTGTATCTTTTTAATATGTTACAGGTGTTCTTGATTCATTGATTTTGTATCTTCCATACTAAGTTGCATTTAGGTTTGAAACATTACTTTTTGTACCTTCTGTTTGCTACCAAGCATTTTTTTATCATGTATCTCTCTTTTCGACATTCTAGAGAGCAGAGTTTTAAGTTTTGTGATCATTCTTAGAAATTTGTATACTCCAGTCTATCACTTTTGCTGTAATTTTTGTCTGTCTGCTTACCTGGCTTAGCAGCTTTGGTGCACAAGACCGAGTATTAGTGATGGGTGATATAAATGATAAGGTGAGTAATGTGGCAGTTGAAGGTATAATTGGTGTATATGGGATATTCATTCAGTGTTGTGAATGGAAATGGTGAAGAGTTTGTGGATTTGTCTGCTGAAAAAAGAATGGTGATTGGGAACACTTGATTTAAAAAAAGGGATATACATAAGTATATGTTTGTGATTAGGTGAGATGGTCAAAGGGCATTGTTAGATTATGGGTTAATTGATAGGCATGTAAAAGAAAGACTTTTGGATGTTATTGTGGTGAGAGGGGCAGCTGGAGGGATGTCTGAACACTGTCTTGTGGAGGCAACGGTGAGGATTTGTAGAGGTTTCCATAAAAGAAGAGAATGTTGGGGACTAGAGAGTGGTGAGAGTAAATGAGCTAGGAAAGGAAATTTGTGCGAGGAAGCACCAGGAGAGATTGAGTGTAGAATGGCAAAAGGTGAGGTTAAATGGCATGAGGGGAGTGGGTGAGGAATGGGATGTATTTAGGGAATCAATGATGGCACATGCACAAGATGCATGTGGCATGAGAATGGTGGGAGGTGGGCAGATTTGAAAGGGTAGTGAGTGGTGGGATAAAGAAGTAAAGTTGTTAGTGAAAGAGAAAAGAGAGGCGTTTCGAGAGTACTTACAAGGAAGGAGTGCAGATGATTGGGAGATATATAAAAGAAAGCAGAAGGAGATCAAGAGGAAGGTGCGAGGGTTGAAAAAGAGGGCAAATGAGAGTTGGGGTGAGAGAGTATCATTAAGTTTTAGGGAGAATATAAAGGTGTTTTGGAAGGAGGTAAAGAACAAATGGGAAAATAGGTGAAGGGGGCAAGGGTGGGGAGGATTAGCAGGTAATGATGAAGTGAGAAGGAGATGCAGTGAGTATTTTCAAGGTTTGTTGCATGTATTTGATGATAGGGAGGCATATGTAGGATGTTTTGGTCGTGGGTGTTGTGCGAAGTGAGAGGGTCAGGGAGAATGATTTGGTTAAGAGAGAAGAGGTAGTGAAAGCTTTGCGAAAAATGAAATCCAGCAAGGCGGCAGGTTTGGATGAGATTGCAGTAGAATTTATTAAAAAGGGGGTAACTGTGTTGTTGATTGGTTGATAATGATATTCAATGTATGTATGGATTATGGTGATGAACTTGAGGATTGGCAGAATGCACATAGTGCCATTGTACAAAGGCAAAGGGGATAAAGGTGATTATTCAAACTACAGAGGCATAAGTTTGTTGAGTATTTCTGGGAAATTATATGGGAGGGTATTGACTGAGAGGGTGAAGGCATGTACAGAGCATCAAATTGGAGAGGAGCAGTGTGGTTCAGAAGTGGTAGAGGATGTGTGGATCAGGTGTTTGAAGAATGTGTGTAAGAAATACTTTGAAAAACAAATGGATTTATATGTAGCATTTATGGATTTGGAGAAGACATATGATAGAGTTGATAAAGATCCTTAGTGGAAGGTCTTAAGAGGATATGGTGTGGGAGGTAAGCTGCTAGAAGCAGTGAAAAGTTTTTACCAAGGATGTAAGGCATGTGTACGAGTAGGAAGAGAAGAGATTGATTGGTTCCCAGTGAATGTCGGTCTGCAGCAGGGGTGTGTGATGTCCCCATGCCCATGGTTGTTTAATTTGTTTATGGATGGGGTGGTTAAGGAGGTAAATGCAAGAGTTTTGGAGAGAAAGTTGAGTATGCAGTCTGTTGGGGATGAGAGGGCCTGGAAAGTGAGTCAGTTGTTTTCCAATGATACAGTTATGGTGGCTGATTTGAGTGAGAAACTGCAGAAATTGGTGACAGAGTTTGAAAAAGTGTGTGAAGGGAGAAAGTTGAGAGTAAATGTGAATAAGAGCAAGGTTATTAGGCTCAGTAGGGTTGAGGGACAAGTTAATTTGGATGTAAGTTTGAATGGAGAAAGGTTGTAGGAAGTAAAGTGTTATACATATTTGGGAGTGGACTTAGCAGCACATGGAACCATGGAAGCAGAAATGAGTCACAGGGTGGGGGAGGGGGCAAAGGTTCTGGAAGTGATAAAGAATGTGTAGAAGGAGAAAATGTTATCTCAGAGAGCAAAAATGGGTATGTTTGAAGGAATAGTAGTTTCAACAGTGTTATATGGTTTCGAGGCATGGGCTATAGATAGGGTTGTACGGAGGAGGATGGATGTATTGAAAATGAAATGTGGTGTGAGTTTGTTTGATCGGGTAAGTAATGAAAGGGTAAGAGAGGTGTGCGGTAACAAAAAGAGTGTAGTTAAGAGAGCAGAATAGGGTGTGTTGTAATGGAGAGAATGAATAAGGAAAGGTTGACAAACAGGATATATGTGTCAGAGGTGGAGGGAACAAGAAGTGGGAGACCAAATTGGAGATGGAAGAATGAAGTTAAAAGATTTTGGGTTATCAGGGCCTGAACATACAGGAGGTCGAGAGGTGTGCAAGGAATAGAGTGAATTGGAACTATGTGCTGTACTTGGGTCGATGTACTGTCAATGGATTGAACCAGGGCATGTGAAACTTCTGGGGTAAACCATGGAAAGTTTTGTGGGGCCTGGATGTGGATAGGGAGCTGTGGTTTCGGTGCATTACACATGACAGCTAGACACTAAGTGTGAGTGGATATGACCTTTTTTGTCTTTTCCTGGTGCTACCTCGTTGGAGGGGAGGGGGATGCAATTTCCTATGTAGCAGGGTAGCGACAGGAATGGATGAAGGCAAGCAAGTATCAAGTATGAACATATATGTACATGTCTCTGTATTTATATGTTGATATGTATATGTATGTATATGGGCATTTATGTATATATGTATATATGGGACCCCAACCCACCCACATACACAGGTATACACATAAACGCCCACACACACACATATACATTTCAGTGTATACATACATACATACATACATACATATACATACACAGACATATACACACATGTACATATTCATACTTGCTGCCTTCATCCATTCCTGTTGCCACCCTGCCACACATGAAATAGCAAAACACACACACACACACACACACACACACACACACACACACACACACACACACACAACACAACACAACACAACACAACACACACACACACACACACACACACACACACATACACACACACACATACACACACACACCCCAGCGAGGTAGTGCCAGGAAAAGACGAAAAAGGCCACATTCATTCACAGTCAGTCTCTTGCTCTCAGGTGTGATGCACCAAAACCACAGCTCCCTGTCCACATCCAGGCCCCACAGACCTTTCCATGGTTTACTCCAGACGCTTAACATGCCCTGGTTCAATCCATTGACAGTATGTTGACCCTGGTATACCACATCGTTCCAATTCACTCTATTCTTTGCATGCCTTTCACCCTCCTGTATGTATATTCAGGCCCCGATCGCTCAAAATCTTTTTCACTTCCTTCCACCTCCAATTTGGTCTCCCACTTCTCCTTGCTCCCTCCACCTCAGACACATATATCGTCTTTTTCAACCTTTCCTCATTCTTTCTCTCCATATGTCCAAACCATTTCAATACACCCTTTTCTGCTCTCTTAACCACACTCTTTTTGTTACCATACGCCTGTCTTACCCTTTCATTACTTACTCGATCAAACTACCTCACACCACATGTCCTCAAACATTTCATTTCCAACACATACACCCTCCTCCACACAACCCTATCTATAGCCCATGCCTCGCAACCGTATAACATTGTTGGAACCACTACTCCGTCAAACATACCCATTTTTGCTCCGAGATAACATTCTCACCTTCCACACATTCTTCAATGCTCCCAGAACCTTCGTCCCCTCCCCCCACCCTGTGACTCACTTCTGCTTCCATGATTATATCCACTGCTAAGTGTACTCCTAGATCTCTAACTCACCTCACTTCCTCCAGTTTTTCTCCATTCAAACTTACCTCCCAATTTACTCGTCCCTCAACCCTACTAAACCTAATAACCTTGCTCTTATTCACATTTACTCTCAGCTTTCTTCTTTCACACATTTTACTGAACTCAATCACCAACTTCTGCAGTTTCTCACCCAAATCAGCCACCAGTGTTGTATCATCAGTGAACAACAACTGACTCACTTCCCAAGCCCTCTCATCCGCAACAGACTGCATACTCCCCCCCCCCCCCCCCAAAAAAAAAAAAAAAAAAAAAAAACTCTTAATCCAGCAACCTTAGGACCTGGCCATTTCAGACCACAGAAAATGCCAGAAAACAGAAATTGACCCCTAAGGGTTCCCCCCCCTCTGTAAACATATCTCCAACCCCTAGTCTTTGCTAGCTTGAAGTAGGAAATAATACAACCAATAAATCTTTCAGACAAGGTTTTTATTGTTACATCAGTTTACATCAGGAGTATCCCCAGATGGAGACTCCTCAGTGTCATTTTTTATGGCATACGACACCAATATAGGGAAGATTCATTAGCATTATACAATTGTTCTGGGGCTAAGTTTTCTGCTGTCACTAACTGTGCAAATTCTTCCGCAAACTTTGTCACAGCTTTGTGATGAGTAGTTAATGTAATGAACGACCATAGGTTGGTAGTTGGCTTTGGTCTACTTTTGTTACTATTGTTGTTTTATTATTATTGTTAAGGCAACCAGCCCATGCTGTGTCAGTCCTAGCCAGGCAGCCAGCTCGTACGCTCTCTCTTACCTTGTCCTTATTACCGTTGGCTGTTTAGCAGAGATTTCGGGTTTTTTCGATTCTTTTTATATGACCTTATATTACAAGCTTCCGTATCGGCACCATGCTATGTTATATGGAATGTAACTTATTTCTGTGCCATATTTAAATTACCATGCTTTCTTTTAACTCCTCTATCACTATGGTTTAGTGTGTTGTATGATAGTTGGTCTACAGACACCCAGCAGCGTGGGAACGCTTGCTAGGCGGTTGGAGGCAGGTGTCAGACTGAGGTAGAGATGATACCACCCCTCTCTTGTGAAAGGATAATTCTTTATGATAAAGTGAGGACAGACTGCCTGTTTTCATTTCACCTCTTACATGGTGTAGTGAATAGGATTTGAACCTTCATGGGAAAATCCCAAGTAATCGCAAGGCTGCTCTCCTTCTTCAGGAGATGGGGGTACACCCAAGATCACCTCCTGTGGGAGAGCCAATCTAAACAGTGAGTAGATGGAAGCTTTCTTCAAAAAATAGGGAATCATGGCCCACATCTCAGCCTACTTCCCCCAATCCATTGGATGTGCCGAAGCAGCAGTAAATTCAGCCAAATGGGTGTTGAGGGGCAACACGGGTGTTGGAGTTGGTCTGCAAAGCAGCAAAGTTACTCAGGCTATACTCTGGTATCTCAGCACCCATTTAAGAGAGGGGGATAAGCCACCTGCACAGCTGGCAGCGGGAAGAAAGTTGCAAGATGGTGTCCCAGCATCCTGCCGACATTTTCTGATGAACTGGCAATGGATAACTGCTCTGCAAAACAGGGAGTGGGCCATAGCAGAGCCAGGTTTGCATGCAAGGTAGCCCAGCAGGTGATACCACTATGCTGCCTCTGCAGTCTGTGTGCAGGCTGTCACTTTGAAGGTGTAGGACAGGTCAGGCGTGGTAGACAATACTTAGTGAAGCTGGATAGAAGTGGCCACCTACCTTTGTGAAACTGATGTCACCTAAACCCCCGGGTTTTGCCGATTCCCACAACATCAGTGGGTCAAGGGGAGTACCAAACAGCAGCAGCTTCACCCGCAGTTGTGGCGACACCCAGCCTCAGGCAGTGGCGCCCTCACCTTGTGAAACAATGCCTCGCACACTTGCAAGATTGTGTTTGTGGTGGCTGCTGTGAGGAGTGAACACACTAATTTGTAATGTCATTTTTATTCTGTTTGCATGTAAAGGAAGTGTATTGTTGCTGAGCAGTGATTTGTGTGTATATTTGCCTTATGCCTTGTCAAATTTTAATTTTTTTTTTCTAGATTTTTGTTTTTAATTTTGTTTTTAGTTTTGTTGTAACAAAATGTCACATTTAATTTCAAAATTTCATGAGGGGTTTTAGGGTTTTGTGTGTGGTACGATTGTTTGGCAGCAGGCACCTGGTAGCGTGGGAGCACTCACCGGGCAGTTGGAGGCAGGAGTCAGACTGAGATAGAGGTGACGCCACCCTTCTCCTATAAAAGGACATTACTTTGTAATAAAGTGAGGATGGACTACCTGCTTTCATTGCACCTCTTACAATCACTTGATGCCATTTTGAATTGTAAGGATTGCAAAATTATATGATAGATAAAGCCACAATTTTGAAATAACTGAAACACTCTGTATACAACCTGACCACATGATGGCTTGAGGCAGACTGAGAACGAAACAAAACAAGTGTGATATGAAATGCGCATGGAGTGGCGTTTAAGTAACAGGGTCCTTTAAATCAGGGTTTACTGAATATGTATATATACATACATACATACATACATACAATGCTTGTCAATGAAGTTGTCACGAGTGAACCCTTGCCAGTTATATTGACACAAATCACTTTGCCCCACCTTTTATGAGGTTGGCTCCTGCTAGTGAGCAGTAGCATCTACGTGATATGCTGGCATACCACATGAACCTGCCTTTGTAGCAGTTTAATTGTTGTAGGAGCCAGAAATGTTTTGTTCTCACCACGTATGTCATGGATTTTTTAATTTTTTTTCTATTTTTGTACTTCCACCACTTACTTTGGTTGGAAATAGTTGCCTTACAACTGACAAAATAGCTTCTATGGTTGCACTTGACAATGTTAGACATTGTCTTAAGTAGCTTACTTCTACTTGGGAATTTCTACTCTTAACAGTGTGAGCTTGAGATTAGTACAACAGTGGGTGAGAAAATGTAATGATAGCAGCTGCACTACCGCACTGACCCACATGAAAAAGCCAGAAAAGCCAGAAAAACCTCTTTACATAATCTGAATGTTCTTAAGATTAAGTGGATGTAGATCCACACTCAAAAGCAAAAGGATTAAAAGTAAAAAAAAGCATGGACTGCTCAGTCATATGGTGGTAAAAACAGTGAATTGCCTTCTACACAAGGACCCTAAGTACCGGTGCCACAGTCTGTATCCCATTTGGTAAACAAGTGACTACCCGGGTAGTCATTTGTTTACTAAATGGCATCCTAGCTATGTCTCTTCGTTGTATATCATCTGACTGTTATATGATATCCTTTGTATCTCTCCCTGATGATGTAATCATTGCACAAAAGTGCACTTGGGAACTAATTGTGTTTTATTTCCCTGTGGTAATAAAGGAAATTATTATATTATACATGATCACCGTTTCCCCCATCAGCAAGGTAGTGCCAGGAAACAGACAAAGAATGGTCCATCCACTCATATGCACATATATATACATAAATGCCAATACATGCACATATACATATCAACATATACACATATACTTACAAAAACACAGACATATACATGCTTGCCTTCATCCATTTCTGGTGCTATCCTGTATCACAGGAAACAGCATCACTACCCCCTGCTTCAGCGAGGCAGTACTATGAAAACAGACAAAAAAGGCCACATTCGCTCACTCTCAGTCTCTAGCTGTCATGTGTAATGCACTGAAACCACAGCTCCCTATCCACATCCAGGCCCCACAGACTTTTTCTTGGTTTACTCCAGACGTTTTACATGGTATACCACATCATTCCAGTTCTCTCTATCCTTGCACACCTCTCATCCTCCTGTGTGTTCAGGCCCCGATTGCTCAGTCATTACACTCCATCCTTCCACCTCCAATTTGGTCCCTCTTCTTGTTCCCTCCACCTCTGATACATATATCCTCTTTGTCAATCTATGCTCACTCATTCTCTGCATATGCCCAAACCATTTCAACACACCCTCATCTATTTCTCTCAACCACATTCTTTTTATTTCCACACATCTCTCTTACCCTTACATTACTTACTGAATCAAACCACCTCATACCATATATTGTCATCAAACATTTCATTTCCAACACATCCACCCTGCTCCGAACGACCCTATGTATAGCCCATGCCTCACAGCCATATAATGTTGTTGGAACTACTTCCTTCAAACATACCCATTTTTGCTCTCCAAGATAATGTTCTCTCCTTCCACACACTCTTTATCACTTCCAGAACCTTCTTCCCCTCCCTCACACTGTTACTCACTTCTGCTTCCATGGTTCCATTCACTGCTAAGTCCACTCCCAGATATTTAAAACACTTCACTTCCTCCAATTTTTCTCCATTCAAACTTACATCCCAACTAACTTGTCCCTCGACTTTACTGAACCTGATAACCTTGCTCTTATTCACATTTTCTCTCAGCTTTCTTCTTTCACACACTTTTCGTAACTCAGTCACCAACTTCTGCAGTTTCTCACTTGAATCAGCCACCAGAGCTGTATCATCGGCGAACAACTGACTTGCTTCCCAAGCTCCCTTATCCCAACAAACTGCATACTTGTCCCTCTCTTCAAAACTCTTACATTCACCTCCCTAACCACCCCATCCATAAAGAAATTAAACAACCATGGGCATGGGGACATCTTTCACCCCTGTCACAGACCAACCTTTACTGGGAACCAGTCACTCTCTTCTCTTCCTACTTGTACACATGCCTTACATCCTTGGTAAAAACTTTTCACTGCTTCTGACAGCTTACCTCCCACACCTTATAATCTTAAGACCTTCCACAAAGCATCTTTATCAACTCTGTCATATGTCCTCTCCAGATCCATAAATGGTTCATACAAATCCATCTGTTTTCCTAAGTATTTCTCACACACATTCTTCAAAGCAAACACTTGATCCACACATCCTCTACCACCTCTGAAAACACTGCTTGTACCCAATCTTATGCTATGTACATGCCTTCACCTTCTCAATCAATACCCTCCCATACAATTTCCCAAGAATACTCAACAAACTTATTCCTCAGTAGTTTAAACACTCACCTTTATCCCCTTTGCCTTTGTACATTGGCTCTGTGCATACATTCTGCCAATCCTCAGGCACTTCACCATGATCCATACATACACTGAATATCCTTACCAACCAATGAACAACACAGTCACCCCCTTTCTTAATACTTCTACTGCAATACCATCCAAACCTGCCACCTTACCGGATTTCATCTTCCACAAAGTTCTCACTACCTCTTCTCTCTTAACCAAACCATTCTTCCTGACCCTTTCACTTCACACAGCACTCTGACCCAACATCAGCCAGTCGACTACAAAACACATTCAACAAACCTTCAGAGTACTCGCTCCATCTTCTCACTTCATCACTATCTGTTATTACTTCCCCACTTGCCCCCTTCACTGATGTTCCCATTTGTTCTCTTGTCTTATGGAGCCTAGATGCGGATAGAGAGCTGTGGTGTCGGTGCATTACACATGACAGCTAGAGACTGAGTGTGAACGAATGTGGCCTTTGTTGTCTTTTCCTAGTGCTACCTTGCGTGCACGCAGGGGGAGGGGGTGTCATTTCATGTGTAGTGGGATGGCAACGGGAATGGATAATCCATAAAATGTATAGATTCTTTTTTGTTTTAACTTATTCGCTCTTTCCTGCTTATTGAGTCTGTGTCAGGAACTCATGAAGAAATGGCCTGATTTTCTCACATCCAGTGTTTAACTGCTGTGTGTAATGAACCAAAATAACAGCTTTCTATCCACAACCAGGCCCCACATACCTTTCCATTGTTTCCCCTGGATGCTTCATTGCCGTAGTTCAGTTCATTGACAGCACACTACTACTTTTATGCCAAACCACTCCAATTTACTCCTTCCAGTGTATGCCATACACCCACCTACATGTTCAAGCCCAGAGCATGCAACACCCTTTTTGCTCCATCTTTCTATCTCTGTTTTGGTTTCCCCAATTTCTTTGTCCCCTCCTCCTGTGACTCATATACTTTCGTTGTCGACTTTTCTTCACTTATTCTCTTCATATATCCAAATAATTTCAGCATACCCTCCTCAGCTCTCTCAATCATACTCTTCTTATTATCACACCTCTCTCTTACCATATCATTTCTTAGTCAGTCAACCATCATCGCACCACATATTATCTTCATACATTTAATTTCCTACATATTTATGCTATTCCATCCATTATCATCTAGAGCTAACACCTTGCATCCATCCAAAATCATTGGGACTACCTTACCTTCAAATATGCCCAGTTCCAACCTCCCAGATAGTGACTTCTCTTTCCCCATATTCCTCAGTGCTGCCAGGACCATGACCCCTTCACCCACCCAGTGGCTCACTTCAAGTTCCGTGGTTCTTATTCACTGCTATATCCACTCCTCGGTTTTTGAAAATGTTTCACTTCCAGTTTTTTTCATTCAGATTCACAGCCCAGCTAACCTGTCTAAACCTATTAACCTTTTTTTTACATGCTTGTAGATTTTTTCATGCATACTTGCCATTTTCTGTATGAGCAAGTTAGTGTCAAGAACAGGTAACAGAGCCTTAGAGGGAATTTCTTCACCTGGCTCCTTGTTCTGTTCCTTCTTTTGGAAAGTAATACAGGAAGGGTGGATTTACTGCCACCCTCTCCCCCACCCCTATTCAACCTTTATGACATCCAGGTGATACATGGGCAGTATTCTATCTTCCATATTCTCAGTGGTATACACTCTTCCAAACTCAGAAACCATCTTTCTTACTTGAATGTACCATCAGTGCTGTGTCATCAGCAAGCAATAAGTTTCTAACACATCAAGCTCCCCAAACCCTGACAAACTGCATACCTGCTCCTCTCGTTAAGACACGTTTTCATTTCCCTCACCACCCTATCCATAAATTTTATAGTAATGGTGAAATCACGCACTGCTACTGCAGACCCACAGATCCACCTTCATGATGAGATCACGCGTTCCCCTGCTGCAGACTTACCTTCTGTGCAATCACTCACCCTCCTCTCTTTCCTCTTATGCACATGCCTTACTCTTTTGAAAAAACTCTTCAATGCATCTAGCAGCTTTCATCCTACAACACATCCATAACACCTTCCACAGAGCATCTCTATCAACCTTATCATGCATTTTCTCTAGATCCTTAAATGAAACTTATAAATCTGTTTCTCTAAGTATTTCTTGCACACATTCTTGAAAGCAAACATCTGATCGTCACATCTTCTTGCACTCCAGAAGCCACATTGTTCTTTCCTAATCTGAAACTTTGTGCATGCCACCACCCTGTCAGCTACCACTCTCCCATACAGCTTTCCAGGTGCACAGAAAATATCTATACTTCATGATTTGAATATTTACCTTTGTCCCCTTTGCATTTATACAGTGGTATTATACAGGCATACTGCATATCTTCAGGCACCTCACCATGAACCATACATAAAAAATGCTAACTAACCAAACAGGAATATAATCACCTCTTGTCTTGAGAAGTTCAGCTGTAATTCCATTCACTCTGTTCACCTTGTTACACTTTATCTTATGCACATTTTCACCTCTTCTTTCTCTTTTCCACTTGCCATGACTCATTCACTTCAGACACCCCCACATCTGCCACCCTATCATTAAACACATTCATTAGTCCTTCAAAGTCCATTCCTCTTTCTCATCTCTGTCTGTTCCCACTTCTTCATGTGCCACCCCTCACTGATGCTTCCATTTGCTCTTCTTCCAAAACATTAAGTGATTCCCTTGAAGTGTGCTTATATTCATACACTCCAGTTCTCATTTGCCTGGTTTTTCATCCCCTGCACGTTCCTCTTGACTCCAGTTGCTTTCTCCAGTACATCTTTCAGTTGCTAGCACTCCTTCCTTTTAGATAGCACCCACATACCACAGTTTTCTCTCTCACCAGCAGCTTATTTTTGTCATCCCACCTTCCACTTGTCACACACCTCTGTAGCACACATCGGCACTGCTTCTATAGATACCTCCCATTTCTCACATACTCCCCTAGCTTCATTTTTTTATACATACATTGCTAATGGATGAAGATGAGCAAGTATGAATATGTACATGCATATATATATATATATATATATATATATATTTTTTTTTTTTTTTTTTTAATACTTTGTCGCTGTCTCCCGCGTTTGCGAGGTAGCGCAAGGAAACAGACGAAAGAAATGGCCCAACCCACCCCCATACACATGTATATACATACGTCCACACACGCAAATATACATACCTACACAGCTTTCCATGGTTTACCCCAGACGCTTCACTTGCCTTGATTCAATCCACTGCCAGCACGTCAACCCCGGTATACCACATCGCTCCAAATCACTCTATTCCTTGCCCTCCTTTCACCCTCCTGCATGTTCAGGCCCCGATCACACAAAATCTTTTTCACTCCATCTTTCCACCTCCAATTTGGTCTCCCTCTTCTCCTCGTTCCCTCCACCTCCGACACATATATTCTCTTGGTCAATCTTTCCTCACTCATTCTCTCCATGTGCCCGAACCATTTCAAAACACCCTCTTCTGCTCTCTCAACCACGCTCTTTTTATTTCCACACATCTCTCTTACCCTTACGTTACTTACTCGATCAAACCACCTCACACCGCATATTGTCCTCAAACATCTCATTTCCAGCACATCCATCCTCCTGCGCACAACTCTATCCATAGCCCACGCCTCGCAACCATACAACATTGTTGGAACCACTATTCCTTCAAACATACTCATTTTTGCTTTCCGAGATAATGTTCTCGACTTCCACACATTCTTCAAGGCTCCCAGAATTTTCGCCCCCTCCCCCACCCTATGATCCACTTCCGCTTCCATGGTTCCATCCGCTGCTGGATCCACTCCCAGATATCTAAAACACTTCACTTCCTCCAGTTTTTCTCCATTCAAACTCACCTCCCAATTGACTTGACCCTCAACCCCACTGTACCTAATAACCTTGCTCTTATTCACATTTACTCTTAACTTTCTTCTTTCACACACTTTACCAAACTCAGTCACCAGCTTCTGCAGTTTCTCACATGAATCAGCCACCAGCACTGTATCATCAGCGAACAACAACTGACTCACATCCCAAGCTCTCTCATCCCCAACAGACTTCATACTTGCCCCTCTTTCCAGAACTCTTGCATTCACCTCCCTAACAACCCCATCCATAAACAAATTAAACAACCATGGAGACATCACACACCCCTGCCGCAAACCTACATTCACTGAGAAGCAATCACTTTCCTCTCTTCCTACACGTACACATGCCTTACATCCTCGATAAAAACTTTTCACTGCTTATAACAACTTGCCTCCCACACCATATATTCTTAATACCTTCCACAGAGCATCTCTATCAACTCTATCATATGCCTTCTCCAGATCCATAAATGCTACATACAAATCCATTTGCTTTTCTAAATATTTCTCACATACATTCTTCAAAGCAAACACCTGATCCACACATCCTCTACCACTTCTGAAACCACACTGCTCTTCCCCAATCTGATGCTCTGTACATGCCTTCACCCTCTCAATTAATATCCTCCCATATAATTTACCAGGAATACTCAACAAACTTATACCTCTGTAATTTGAGCACTCACTCTTATCCCCTTTGCCTTTGTACGATGGCACTATGCACGCATTCCGCCAATCCTCAGGCACCTCACCATGAGTCATACATACATTAAATAACCTTACCAACCAGTCAACAATACAGTCACCCCCTTTTTTAATAAATTCCACTGCAATACCATCCAAACCTGCTGCCTTGCCGGCTTTCATCTTCCGCAAAGCTTTAACTACCTCTTCTCTGTTTACCAAATCATTTTCCCTAACCCTCTCACTTTGCACACCACCTCGACCAAAACACCGTATATCTATATATATATATATATATATATTTTTTTTTTTTTTTTTAATACTTTGTCGCTGTCTCCCGCATTTGCGAGGTAGCGCAAGGAAACAGACGAAAGAAATGGCCCAACCCCCCCCCCATACACATGTATATACATACGTCCACACACGCAAATATACATACCTACACAGCTTTCCATGGTTTACCCCAGACGCTTCACATGCCTTGATTCAACCCACTGACAGCACGTCAACCCCGGTATACCACATCGCTCCAATTCACTCTATTCCTTGCCCTCCTTTCACCCTCCTGCATGTTCAGGCCCCGATCACACAAAATCTTTTTCACTCCATCTTTCCACCTCCAATTTGGTCTCCCTCTTCTCCTTGCTCCCTCCACCTCCGACACATATATCCTCTTGGTCAATCTTTCCTCACTCATTCTCTCCATGTGCCCAAACCATTTCAAAACACCCTCTTCTGCTCTCTCAACCACGCTCTTTTTATTTCCACACATCTCTCTTACCCTTACGTTACTTACTCGATCAAACCACCTCACACCGCATATTGTCCTCAAACATCTCATTTCCAGCACATCCATCCTCCTGCGCACAACTCTATCCATAGCCCACGCCTCGCAACCATACAACATTGTTGGAACTACTATTCCTTCAAACATACCCATTTTTGCTTTCCGGGATAATGTTCTCGACTTCCAGACATTTTTCAAGGCTCCCAAAATTTTCGCCCCCTCCCCCACCCTATGATCCACTTCCGCTTCCATGGTTCCGTCCGCTGACAGATCCACTCCCAGATATCTAAAACACTTCACTTCCTCCAGTTTTTCTCCATTCAAACTCACCTCCCAATTGACTTGACCCTCAACCTTACTGTACCTAATAACCTTGCTCTTATTCACATTTACTCTTAACTTTCTTCTTCCACACACTTTACCAAACTCCGTCACCAGCTTCTGCAGTTTCTCACATGAATCCGCCACCAGCGCTGTATCATCAGCGAACAACAACTGACTCACTTCCCAAGCTCTCTCATCCCCAACAGACTTCATACTTGCCCCTCTTTCCAAAACTCTTGCATTTACCTCCCTAACAACCCCATCCATAAACAAATTAAACAACCATGGAGACATCACACACCCCTACCGCAAACCTACATATATATATATATATTTTTTTTTTTTTTTTTTTATACTTTGTCGCTGTCTCCCGCGTTAGCGAGGTAGCGCAAGGAAACAGACGAAAGAAATGGCCCAACCCCCCCCCATACACATGTACATACACACGTCCACACACGCAAATATACATACCTACACAGCTTTCCATGGTTTACCCCGGACGCTTCACATGCCCCGATTCAATCCACTGACAGCACGTCAACCCCTGTATACCACATCGCTCCACTTCACTCTATTCCTTGCCCTCCTTTCACCCTCCTGCATGTTCAGGCCCCGATCACACAAAATCCTTTTCACTCCATCTTTCCACCTCCAATTTGGTCTCCCTCTTCTCCTCGTTCCCTCCACCTCCGACACATATATCCTCTTGGTCAATCTTTCCTCACTCATTCTCTCCATGTGCCCAAACCATTTCAAAACACCCTCTTCTGCTCTCTCAACCACGCTCTTTTTATTTCCACACATCTCTCTTACCCTTACGTTACTTACTCGATCAAACCACCTCACACCACACATTGTCCTCAAACATCTCATTTCCAGCACATCCATCCTCCTGCGCACAACTCTATCCATAGCCCACGCCTCGCAACCATACAACATTGTTGGAACTACTATTCCTTCAAACATACCCATTTTTGCTTTCCGGGATAATGTTCTCGACTTCCAGACATTTTTCAAGGCTCCCAAAATTTTCGCCCCCTCCCCCACCCTATGATCCACTTCCGCTTCCATGGTTCCGTCCGCTGACAGATCCACTCCCAGATATCTAAAACACTTCACTTCCTCCAGTTTTTCACCATTCAAACTCACCTCCCAATTGACTTGACCCTCAACCCTACTGTACCTAATAACCTTGCTCTTATTCACATTTACTCTTAACTTTCTTCTTCCACACACTTTACCAAACTCCGTCACCAGCTTCTGCAGTTTCTCACATGAATCCGCCACCAGCGCTGTATCATCAGCGAACAACAACTGACTCACTTCCCAAGCTCTCTCATCCCCAACAGACTTCATACTTGCCCCTCTTTCCAAAACTCTTGCATTTACCTCCCTAACAACCCCATCCATAAACAAATTAAACAACCATGGAGACATCACACACCCCTGCCGCAAACCTACATTCACTGAGAACCAATCACTTTCCTCTCTTCCTACACGTACACATGCCTTACATCCTCGATAAAAACTTTTCACTGCTTATAACAACTTGCCTCCCACACCATATATTCTTAATACCTTCCACAGAGCATCTCTATCAACTCTATCATATGCCTTCTCCAGATCCATAAATGCTACATACAAATCCATTTGCTTTTCTAAGTATTTCTCACATACATTCTTCAAAGCAAACACCTGATCCACACATCCTCTACCACTTCTGAAACCACACTGCTCTTCCCCAATCTGATGCTCTGTACATGCCTTCACCCTCTCAATCAATACCCTCCCATATAATTTACCAGGAATACTCAACAAACTTATACCTCTGTAATTTGAGCACTCACTCTTATCCCCTTTGCCTTTGTACAATGGCACTATGCACGCATTCCGCCAATCCTCAGGCACCTCACCATGAGTCATACATACATTAAATAACCTTACCAACCAGTCAACAATACAGTCACCCCCTTTTTTTATAAATTCCACTGCAATACCATCCAAACCTGCTGCCTTGCCGGCTTTCATCTTCCGCAAAGCTTTTACTACCTCTTCTCTGTTTACCAAATCATTTTCCCTAACCCTCTCACTTTGCACACCACCTCGACCCAAACACCCTATATCTGCCACTCTGTCATCAGACACATTCAACAAACCTTCAAAATACTCATTCCATCTCCTTCTCACATCACCACTACTTGTTATCACCTCCCCATTTACGCCCTTCACTGAAGTTCCCATTTGCTCCCTTGTCTTACGCACCCTATTTACCTCCTTCCAGAACATCTTTTTATTCTCCCTAAAATTTACTGATAGTCTCTCACCCCAACTCTCATTTGCCCTTTTTTTCACCTCTTGCACCTTTCTCTTGACCTCCTGTCTCTTTCTTTTATACTTCTCCCACTCAATTGCATTTTTTCCCTGCAAAAATCGTCCAAATGCCTCTCTCTTCTCTTTCACTAATACTCTTACTTCTTCATCCCACCACTCACTACCCTTTCTAAACAGCCCACCTCCCACTCTTCTCATGCCACAAGCATCTTTTGCGCAATCCATCACTGATTCCCTAAATACATCCCATTCCTCCCCCACTCCCCTTACTTCCATTGTTCTCACCTTTTTCCATTCTGTACACAGTCTCTCCTGATACTTCTTCACACAGGTCTCCTTCCCAAGCTCACTTACTCTCACCACCTTCTTCACCCCAACACTCACTCTTCTTTTCTGAAAACCCATACTAATCTTCACCTTAGCCTCCACAAGATAATGATCAGACATCCCTCCAGTTGCACCTCTCAGCACATTGACATCCAAAAGTCTCTCTTTCGCACGCCTGTCCATTAACACGTAATCCAATAACGCTCTCTGGCCATCTCTCCTACTTACATAAGTATACTTATGTATATCTCGCTTTTTAAACCAGGTATTCCCAATCATCAGTCCTTTTTCAGCACATAAATCTACAAGCTCTTCACCATTTCCATTTACAACACTGAACACCCCATGCATACCAATTATTCCCTCAACTGCCACATTACTCACCTTTGCATTCAAATCACCCATCACTATAACCCGGTCTCGTGCATCAAAACCGCTAACACACTCATTTAGCTGCTCCCAAAACACTTGCCTCTCATGATCTTTCTTCTCATGCCCAGGTGCATATGCACCAATAATCACCCACCTCTCTCCATCAACTTTCAATTTTACCCATATTAATCGAGAATTTACTTTCTTACATTCTATGACATACTCCCACAACTCCTGTTTCAGGAGTATTGCTACTCCTTCCCTTGCTCTTGTCCTCTCACTAACCCCTGACTTCACTCCCCAGACATTTCCAAACCACTCTTCCCCTTTACCCTTGAGCTTCGTTTCACTCAGAGCCAAAACATCCAGGTTCCTTTCCTCAAACATACTACCTATCTCTCCTTTTTTCACATCTTGGTTACATCCACACACATTTATATATATATTTATATATTTATATATATATATATATATATATATATATATATATATATATATATATATATATATATATATATATATTTTTTTTTTTTTTTTTTTTTTTATACTTTGTCGCTGTCTCCCGCGTTTGCGAGGTAGCGCAAGGAAACAGACGAAAGAAATGGCCCAACCCCCCCCATACACATGTACATACACACGTCCACACACGTAAATATACATACCTACACAGCTTTCCATGGTTTACCCCGGACGCTTCACATGCCTTGATTCAATCCACTGACAGCACGTCAACCCCTGTATACCACATCGCTCCAATTCACTCTATTTCTTGCCCTCCTTTCACCCTCCTGCATGTTCAGGCCCTGATCACACAAAATCCTTTTCACTCCATCTTTCCTCCTCCAATTTGGTCTCCCTCTTCTCCTCGTTCCCTCCACCTCCGACACATATATCCTCTTGGTCAATCTTTCCCCACTCATTCTCTCCATGTGCCCAAACCATTTCAAAACACCCTCTTCTGCTCTCTCAACCACGCTCTTTTTATTTCCACACATCTCTCTTACCCTTACGTTACTTACTCGATCAAACCACCTCACACCACACATTGTCCTCAAACATCTCATTTCCAGCACATCCATCCTCCTGCGCACAACTCTATCCATAGCCCACGCCTCGCAACCATACAACATTGTTGGAACCACTATTCCTTCAAACATACCCATTTTTGCTTTCCGGGATAATGTTCTCGACTTCCACACATTTTTCAAGGCTCCCAAAATTTTCGCCCCCTCCCCCACCCTATGATCCACTTCCGCTTCCATGGTTCCATCCGCTGACAGATCCACTCCCAGATATCTAAAACACTTCACTTCCTCCAGTTTTTCTCCATTCAAACTCACCTCCCAATTGACTTGACCCTCAACCCTACTGTACCTAATAACCTTGCTCTTATTCAAATTTACTCTTAACTTTCTTCTTCCACACACTTTACCAAACTCCGTCACCAGCTTCTGCAGTTTCTCACATGAATCCGCCACCAGCGCTGTATCATCAGCGAACAACAACTGACTCACTTCCCAAGCTCTCTCATCCCCAACAGACTTCATATATATATATATATATAAATATATATATATATATATATATATATTTTTTTTTTTTTTTTTTTTTTTTTCAACCATTCGCCATTTCCCGCATTAGCGAGGTAGCGTTAAGAACAGAGAACTGGGCCTTTTTTGGAATATCCTCACCTGGCCCCCTCTGTTCCTTCTTTTGGAAAATTAAAAAAAAAAAACGAGAGGGGAGGATTACCAGCCCCCCCGCTCCCTCCCCTTTTAGTCGCCTTCTACAACACGCAGGGAATACGTGGGAAGTATTCTTAATCCCCTATCCCCATATGTATATATATATATATATATATATATATATATATATATATATATATATATATATATATATATATATATATATGTTGATATGTATACATATATGTTTGTGTATGTATATATGAGTGTATGGGTCTTTCTTCATCTGTTTCCTGGCACTACCTCACTGACACAGGAAATACAGTCAGGTATAATAATAAAAAACCATTGCTAATTATTCCTGTATTTTAATTCTGTACATTATATTTCTTATTTTTTTAGGTTGGTGGTCTTGTTGGTGGTCAGCAGGTAAATAACACTGGATCTATGCATTATTTGCTTAGTTCTTATCGTGTTGGCATGCTAGCACTGGAGACATTGGCAAGGAAAGTTCATGATGACCGACCACAGGCAAAATATGCCAGAAATCCACCTAATGGGGAAGATGTCAAGTGGCTGTTAGGCGTGGCAAAGAAACTTGGTGAGTAGATTATGCTTTTGTTTGATGTTTTTCCTGTTATTTGCCATTTGATTGCATTTTGACTGACAAGACCCACTTACAGTTATCATTTGATATCATTGGTTCTAAATGATGAATATTAGTATTTCAGGTTAGATGTACCATGTGGAATTGGACCTCATTTTTCTATTGCTAGTATGCAGGGTTAGGATTAGTGAACTTCTGCCTTTTGCCATAGCGACCCCCTGGTGGGAGTTTCTGGAGGGAACAGACTTCATAGATATAGAGAGATAAGATATTTATTTTTATATCATAATTAATTGCTGTTTCCTGCATCAGCGAGGTAACACCAGGAAACAGACAAAGAAAGACCCATCCACTCATATGCACGTATATATACCCATACATGCACATATTTATGTACATATACATTTTTTTTATTATACTTAATCGCTGTCTTCCACGTCAGCGAGATAGTGCAAGGAAACAGACAAGAAATGGCCCAACCAACCCACATACACATGTATATACATAAACCCCCATACACACACATACACATTTCAATGTATACATACATATACATATATACACGGTCACTTGTTTACCAAATATTGTCCCAGCTACATCTCTTCTTTGTATATTAACTGACATATTTCTTTCTTGTATCTCCCTTGATGATGTGATTATTACACAAAAGTGCATGTGAGAACTTATTGTGTTTCATCTCCCCATGGACTCGTAGGAATATATACACATGTACATATTCATGGATGTGGTTGCTAGGGAGGTGAATGCAAGAGTTTTGGAAAGAGGGGCAAATATGCAGTCTGTTGTGGGTGAGAGAGCTTGGAAAGTGAGTCAGTTGTTGTTCGCTGATGATACAGCGCTGGTGGCTGATTCGGGTGAGAAACTGCAGAAGCTTGTGACTGAGTTTGGTAAAGTGTGTGAAAGAAGAAAATTGAGAGTAAATGTGAATAAGAGCAAGGTTATTAGGTACAGTAGGGTTGAGGGACAAGTCAATTGGGAGGTAAGTTTGAATGGAGAAAAGCTGGAGGAAATGAAGTGTTTATCTGGGAGTGGATTTGGCAGCGGATGGAACCATGGAAGTGGAAGTGAATCATAGGGTGGGGGAGGGGGCGAAAGTTCTGGGAGCATTGAAAAATGTGTGGAAGTTGAGAACGTTATCTTGGAAAGCAAAAATGGTTATGTTTGAATGAATAGTGGTTCCAACAATGTTATATGGTTGTGAGGCATGGGCTATGGATAGAGTTGTGCAGAGGAGGGTGGATGTGCTGTAAGTGAGATGTTTGAGGACAATATGTGATGTGAGGTGGTTTGATCGAGTAAGTAATGAAAGGGTAAGAGAGATGTAAGGTAATAAAAAGAGTGTGGTTGAGAGAGCAGGAGAGGGTGTTTTGAAATGGTTTGGTCACATGAAGAGAATGAGTGAGGAAAGATTGACAAAGAGGATATATGTGTCAGAGATGGAAGGAACGAGGAGAAGTGGGAGACCAAATTGGAGGTGAAAAGATGGAGTGAAAAAGATTTTGTGTGATCGGGACCTGAACATGGAGGAGGGTGAAAGTTATGCAAGGAATAGAGTGAATTGGAACGATGTGGTATACTGGGGTCGATGTGCAGTGGATTGAACCAGGGCATGTGAAGCATCTGGGGTAAACCATGGAAAGTTTTGTGGGGCCTGGATGTGGAAAGGGAGCTGTGGTTTTGGTGCATTATTCATGACAGCTAAAGACTTAATGTGAATGAATGTGGCCTTTGTTGTCTTTTCCTAGCGCTACCTCGTGCACATGCTTGGGGAGGGGGTTGCCATTTCATGTGTGGCGGGGTGGCAGTGGGAATGAATAAGGGCAGACAGTATGAATTATGTACATGTGTTATATATATAGGTATATGTCTGTATGTGTATATATATGTATACATTGAGATGTATAGGTATGTATATGTGCGTGTGTGGACGTGTATGTTTATACATGTGTATGTGGGTGGGTTGGGCCATTCTTTCATCTGTTTCCTTGCGCTACCTCGCTAACATGGGAGACAGCGAGAAAGTATAGTGAAAATAAATAAAATAACATTCATACTTGCTGCCTTGATCCATTCCCTTCACCTATTACTTCTACCTAATGCTCCTACCTACTATTTCTACCCAATGCTCCTGTTTATTGTTTGCTACCGACTACTTCTGTCTTTTTCTCTTACCATTTTGCCAAAAGGCAGATTTAGCAATTGTGCTTACCATAGGAAAATCTAGAGTTGCAAAGAATGAGTTGTGTCAGCTAAGTGTTGTGAAGTGTTGTGTGTGACATGGAGAGATGGTATATTTGTGGACAGGATGCCAGCAGTCCATATGTAGGTGAGACAGAAAGAAAATACAGCCACCTGGGTGTGCAACTTGACAACCACTGAAGTGCAGACTAACTATGCAGCCATCATTAATCCTCCCAGTACCCAGGGAGGTAGTACCAGTAATGTACCTCCCAGGTCTGTGGCTGCCTACCATCTCCTACCTCTCAGGTAGTAGTTATTTTGTGTACATAGGGAATATCATGATTTGTAAATTTCTTACACATCTGGCTGTAGGTTTGAAAATGGTGGTTACGCTTTAATATGAACATTTTTTTTCCATGATGATTCTTAGCACTTAGTTCACTACTCTAAACAATGCTGGAAGGTTATATATAATTGGCATTGATGGATATCATTCATTAGTGTATTTATTTATATTTCGGATTATATCTTGTATAATCATCTAATAATCCTTTACATTTTTCAGGTCAGCAGTACCTGCAGCAGTTTTGCATGTGCTCGGTGAATAGTGTTGCATCACCCTTTGTGCTGCAGGAGTTGGCGGTGGAAGCAGCTCATTATTTAGCCCGCCATTCACCTGCATTATTTCACCAGCATTTACGCTCAGCCATCTTGCAGCCTCTTGTACAGAAGTGCCAGCAAATGTAAGCATATCTGAAAACAAACTTACTTTTCCAAGTACAGACTGAACCTGTATAGTACAGCATTCCCTGATGTGTTAGCATCCATGGGTCAGACATTTACTGTCGGGTAAAATTAGTTTCAGTGGGAATATATGGAAAAGGCATGAAGGCCAAAATAGCTTGATAAGAGTAAGGTTATTAGGTTCAGTAGGGTGGAGGGACAAGTTAATTGGGATGTAAGTTTGAGGGGAGAAAAATTGAAGGAAGGGAAGTGTTTTTGATATATGGGAGTGGACTTGGCAGGGGATGGAACCATGGAAGTGGAAGTGAGTCATAGGGTAGGGGAGGGGGCAAAGTTTCTGGAAGTGATGAAGAATATGTGGAAGGAGAGAATGTTATCTCAGAGAGCAAAAATGGGTATGTTTGAAGGAATAGTAGTTCCAACAATGTTATATGGTTGCAAGGCATGGGCTATAGATAGGGTTGTGCAGAGGAGGGTGGATGTGTTGGAAATGAAATGTTTGAGGACAGTATGTGGTGTGAGGTGCTTTGATCGAGTAAGTAATGTAAGGGTAAGTGAGATGTGTGGAAATAAAAAGAGTATGGTTAAGAGAGCAGATGAGGGTGTGTTGAAATGGTTTGGACAAATGGAGAGAATGAGTGCGGAAAGATTGACAAAGAGGATATATGTCAGAGGTGGAGGGAACAAGGAGTGGGAGACCAAATTGGAGGTGGAAGGATAAAGTGAAAAAAGATTTGAGTGATCGGGGCCTGAACTTACAGGAGGATGAGAGGCATGCAAGGAATAGAGTGAATTGGAACAATGTGGTATACCAGGGTTGATGTGCTGTCAGTGGACTGAACCAGGGCGTGTGAAGCATCTGGTGTAAACCATGGAAAGTTTTGTGGGGCCTGGATATTGATAGGGAGCTGTGGTTTCAATGCATTACACATGATAAGTAGAGACTGAGTTTGAATGAATGGGGCCTTTTTGTATGCATTCCTGGCGCTGCCTCGCTGAAGCTGGGGATTGTAATGCTGTTTTTCTGTGGGGCAGGGTAGCAACAGGAATGGATGAAGGCAAGGAAGTAGGAATGTGTGCGTGTGTATGTATGTAGTGTCCACATAGTGTATGTATATATATATGTATATGTTGATATGTATTTTTTTTTTTTTTTTTTTTTTTTTTATACTTTGTCGCTGTCTCCCGCGTTTGCGAGGTAGCGCAAGGAAACAGACGAAAGAAATGGCCCAACCCCCCCATACACATGTACATACACACGTCCACACACGCAAATATACATACCTACACAGCTTTCCATGGTTTACCCCAGACGCTTCACATGCCTTGATTCAATCCACTGACAGCACGTCAACCCCTGTATACCACATCGCTCCAATTCACTCTATTCCTTGCCCTCCTTTCACCCTCCTGCATGTTCAGGCCCCGATCACACAAAATCCTTTTCACTCCATCTTTCCACCTCCAATTTGGTCTCCCTCTTCTCCTCGTTCCCTCCACCTCCGACACATATATCCTCTTGGTCAATCTTTCCTCACTCATTCTCTCCATGTGCCCAAACCATTTCAAAACACCCTCTTCTGCTCTCTCCACCACGCTCTTTTTATTTCCACACATCTCTCTTACCCTTACGTTACTTACTCGATCAAACCACCTCACACCACACATTGTCCTCAAACATCTCATTTCCAGCACATCCATCCTCCTACGCACAACTCTATCCATAGCCCACGCCTCGCAACCATACAACATTGTTGGAACTACTATTCCTTCAAACATACCCATTTTTGCTTTCCGGGATAATGTTCTCGACTTCCACACATTTTTCAAGGCTCCCAAAATTTTCGCCCCCTCCCCCACCCTATGATCCACTTCCGCTTCCATGGTTCCATCCGCTGACAGATCCACTCCCAGATATCTAAAACACTTCACTTCCTCCAGCCTCTCACCATTCAAACTCACCTCCCAATTGACTTGACCCTCAACCCTACTGTACCTAATAACCTTGCTCTTATTGACATTTACTCTTAACTTTCTTCTTCCACACACTTTACCAAACTCCGTCACCAGCTTCTGCAGTTTCTCACATGAATCCGCCACCAGCGCTGTATCATCAGCGAACAACAACTGACTCACTTCCCAAGCTCTCTCATCCCCAACAGACTTCATACTTGCCCCTCTTTCCAAAACTCTTGCATTTACCTCCCTAACAACCCCATCCATATTTATATCTATACGTACGTATGTGGGCATTTATATACATTTATGTGCATATGAGTGGATGGGCCATTCTTCATTTGTTTCCTGGCACTACCTCACTAATGCAGGAAAATGTGATTATGTAAAAAGTTATTATACTTTGTCGCTGTATCCCGCGTTAGCGAGGTAGCACAAGGAAACAGACGAAACAGTGGCCTAACCCACCCACATACACATATATATACATAAGTGCCCACACACGCATATATACATACCGATACATTTCAATTTATACATATATAGTGTGGTTTCAGAAGTGGTAGAGGATGTGTGGATCAGGTGTTTGCTTTGAAGAATGTATGTGAGAAATACTTAGAAAAGCAAATGGATTTGTATGTAGCATTTATGGATCTGGAGAAGGCATATGATAGAGTTGATAGAGATGCTCTGTGGAAGGTATTAAGAATATATGGTGTGGGAGGCAAGTTGTTAGAAGCAGTGAAAAGTTTTTATCGAGGATGTAAGGCATGTGTACGTGTAGGAAGAGAGGAAAGTGATTGGTTCTCAGTGAATGTAGGTTTGCAGCAGGGGTGTGTGATGTCTCCATGGTTGTTTAATTTGTTTATGGATGGGGTTGTTAGGGAGGTGAATGCAAGAGTTTTGGAAAGAGGGGCAAGTATGAAGTCTGTTGGGGATGAGAGAGCTTGGGAAGTGAGTCAGTTGTTGTTCGCTGATGATACAGCGCTGGTGGCTGATTCATGTGAGAAACTGCAGAAGCTGGTGACTGAGTTTGGTAAAGTGTGTGGAAGAAGAAAGTTAAGAGTAAATGTCAATAAGAGCAAGGTTATTAGGTACAGTAGGGTTGAGGGTCAAGTCAATTGGGAGGTGAGTTTGAATGGAGAAAAACTGGAGGAAGTGAAGTGTTTTAGATATCTGGGAGTGGATCCAGCAGCGGATGGAACCATGGAAGTGGAAGTGGATCATAGGGTGGGGGAGGGGGCGAAAATTCTGGGAGCCTTGAAGAATGTGTGGAAGTCGAGAACATTATCTCGGAAAGCAAAAATGGGTATGTTTGAAGGAATAGTGGTTCCAACAATGTTGTATGGTTGCGAGGCGTGGGCTATGGATAGAGTTGTGCGCAGGAGGATGGATGTGCTGGAAATGAGATGTTTGAGGACAATGTGTGGTGTGAGGTGGTTTGATTGAGTAAGTAACGTAAGGGTAAGAGAGATGTGTGGAAATAAAAAGAGCATGGTTGAGAGAGCAGAAGAGGGTGTTTTGAAATGGTTTGGGCACATGGAGAGAATGAGTGAGGAAAGATTGACCAAGAGGATATATGTGTCGGAGGTGGAGGGAACGAGGAGAAGAGGGAGACCAAATTGGAGGTGGAAAGATGGAGTGAAAAAGATTTTGTGTGATCGGGGCCTGAACATGCAGGAGGGTGAAAGGAGGGCAAGGAATAGAGTGAATTGGAGCGATGTGGTATACCGGGGTTGACGTGCTGTCAGTGGATTGAATCAGGGCATGTGAAGCGTCTGGGGTAAACTATGGAAAGCTGTGTAGGTATGTATATTTGCATGTGTGGACGTATGTATATACATGTGTATGGGGGTGGGTTGGGCCATTTCTTTCGTCTGTTTCCTTGCGCTACCTCGCAAACGCGGGAGACAGCGACAAAGCAAAAAAAAAAAAAAAAAAATATACATACACAGACATATACATATATACACATGTACATAATTCATACTTGCTGTCTTTATTCATTCCCGTCGCCATCCTGCCACACATGAAATGACAACCCCCTCCCCCCACAAGGGCGTGAGGTAGTGCTAGGAAAAGACAACAAAGGCCGCTTTTGTCCACACTCAGTCTCGAGCTGTCATGTATAATGCACCGAAACCACAGCTCTCTTTCCACATCCAGGCCCCACAAAACTTTCCATGGTTTACCCCAAACACTTCACATGCCCTGGTTCAATCCATTGACAGCACGTTGGCGCTGGTATACCACATTGTTCCAATTCACTCTATTCCTTGCATGTTCAGGCCCCAATCGCCCAAAATCTTTTTCACTCCATCCTTGCACCTCCAATTTGGTCTCCCACTTCTCGTTCCCTCTACCTCTGACACATATATCCTCTCTGTCAATCTTTCCTCACTCATTCTGTCCATGTGAACAAACCATTTCAAAACACCCTCTTCTGCTCTCTCAACCACACTCTTTATTACCACACATCTCTCTTACCTTTTCATTACTTACTCGATCAAACCACCTCAAACCACATATTGTCCTCAAACATCCTATTTCCAACACATGCACCCTCTTCCACACAACCCTATCTATAGCCCATGCCTTGCAACCATATAACATTGTTGGAACCACTATTCCTTCAAACATGCCCATTTTTGCATTCGAAGATAATGTTCTCAACTTCCACACAATTTTCAACGCTCCCAGAACTTTTGCCCCCTCCCCCACCCTGTGACTCACTTCCGCTTCCATGGTTCCATCCGCTGCCAAATCCACTCCCAGATGTCTAAAACACTTCACTTCCTCCTGTTTTACTTCATTGAGTTGTTCCTCAGCCCTACTATACCTCATAACCTTGCTCTTATTCACATTTACTTCTGCTTTCTTCTTTCACACACTTTACCAAACTCAGTCACCAGCTTCTGCAGTTTCTCACCCGAATCAGCCACCAGCACTTTATCATCAGCGAACAACAACTGACTCACTTCCCAAGCCCTCTCATCCACAACAGACTGCATACTTGCCCCTCTCTCCAACACTCTTGCATTCACCTCCCTAACAACCCCATCCATGAACAGATTAAACAACCATGGAGACATCACGCACCCCTGCCGCAAACCGACATTCACTGAGAACCAATCACTTTCCTTTCTTCCTACTCATACACATGCCTGACATCCTCGATAAAAACTTTTCGCTGCTTTTAGCAACTTGCCTCCCACACCATATACTCTTAATACCTTCCACAGAGCATCTCTGTCAACTCTTATCATATGCCTTCTCCAGATCCATAAATGCTACATACAAATCCATTTGCTTTTCTAAGTATTTCTCACATACATTCTTCAAAGCAAACACCTGATCCTCATATCCTCTGCCACTTCTGAAACCACACTGCTCTTCCTCAATCTGATGCTCTGTACTTGCTTTCACCCTCTCAATCAATACTCTCCAATATAATTTCCCAGGAATACTCAACAAATTTATTTGTTTATTTATTATACTCACCTTTATCCCCTTTGGCTTTGTACAATGGCACTATGCATGCATTCCTCCAATCCTCAGGCACTTCACCATGAGCCATACATACATTGAATATCCTCACCAACCAGTCATCAACAGTCACCCCCTTTTTTGGTAAATTCCACTGCAATACCATCCAAACCTGCTGCCTTCCTGGCTTTCACCTTCTGCAAAGCTTTCAGTACCTCTTCTCTGTTTACCAAATCATTATCCCTGACCCCTCTCTCTTCGCCCACCACCTCGACCAAAACACCCTATATCTGCCACTCTATCATCTGACACATTCAACAAACCTTCAAAATACTCACTCCATCTCCTTCTCACGTCACCACTACTTGCTATTACCTCCCCATTTGCCCCCTTCACCGATGTTCCCATTTGTTCTCTTGTCTTACACACTTTATTTACCTCCTTCCAAAACATCTTTTTATTCTCCCTAAAATTTAATGATACTCTCTCACCCCAGCCCTCATTTGCCCTCTTTTTCACATCTTGCACCTTTCTCTTGACCTCCTGCCTCTTTCTTTTATACATCTCCCTGTCATTTGCTCTATATCCCTGCAAAAATTGTCCAAATGCCTCTCTCTTCTTTTTCACTAATAATCTTACTTCTTCATCCCACCACTAACTACCCTTTCTAATCTGCCCACCTCCCACACTTCTCATTTATTTTATTAATATATTATTTATTTATTATACTTTGTCGCTGTGTCCCGCGTAAGGGAGGTAGCGCAAGGAAACAGACGAAAGAATGGCCCAACCCACCCACATACACATGTATATATATATATATATATACACGTCCACACATGCATATATACATACCTATACATTTTAACGTATACATATGTATACAGACACAGATATATTCATATATACACATGCACATAATTCATAATTGCTGCCTTTATTCATTCCCGTCACCACCCTGCCACACATGAAATAGCATTTTTTTTTTTAATATATACATATTTGCCATTTTCCTCGTTAGCAAGGTAGCGTTAAGAATAGAGGAAGGACTGAGCCTAAGAGGGAAAATCCTTCTTTTGGAAAAGTAAAAACTGGAGGGGAGGATATATATATATATATATATATATATATATATATATATTTTTTTTTTTTTTTTTTTTTTTTTATACTTTGTCGCTGTCTCCCGCGTTTGCGAGGTAGCGCAAGGAAACAGACGAAAGAAATGGCCCAACCCCCCCCATACACATGTACATACACACGTCCACACACGCAATATACATACCTACACAGCTTTCCATGGTTTACCCCAGACGCTTCACATGCCTTGATTCAATCCACTGACAGCACGTCAACCCCTGTATACCACATCGCTCCAATTCACTCTATTCCTTGCCCTCCTTTCACCCTCCTGCATGTTCAGGCCCCGATCACACAAAATCCTTTTCACTCCATCTTTCCACCTCCAATTTGGTCTCCCTCTTCTCCTCGTTCCCTCCACCTCCGACACATATATCCTCTTGGTCAATCTTTCCTCACTCATTCTCTCCATGTGCCCAAACCACTTCAAAACACCCTCTTCTGCTCTCTCAACCACGCTCTTTTTATTTCCACACATCCCTCTTACCCTTACGTTACTTACTCGATCAAACCACCTCACACCACACATTGTCCTCAAACATCTCATTTCCAGCACATCCATCCTCCTGCGCACAACTCTATCCATAGCCCACGCCTCGCAACCATACAACATTGTTGGAACCACTATTCCTTCAAACATACCCATTTTTGCTTTCCGGGATAATGTTCTCGACTTCCACACATTTTTCAAGGCTCCCAAAATTTTCGCCCCCTCCCCCACCCTATGATCCACTTCCGCTTCCATGGTTCCATCCGCTGACAGATCCACTCCCAGATATCTAAAACACTTCACTTCCTCCAGCCTCTCACCATTCAAACTCACCTCCCAATTGACTTGACCCTCAACCCTACTGTACCTAATAACCTTGCTCTTATTGACATTCACTCTTAGCTTTCTTCTTCCACACACTTTACCAAACTCCGTCACCAAACTTTCTTTTAAACTATTCGCCATTTCCCGCGTTAGCGAGGTAGCGCTAAGAACAGAGGACTGGGCCTTTTTTGGAATATCCTCAACTGGCCCCCTCTGTTCCTTCTTTTGGAAAATTTAAAAAAAAAAACGAGAGGGGAGGATTTCCAGCCCCCCGCTCCCTCCCCTTTTAGTCGCCTTCTACGACACGCAGGGAATACGTGGGAAGTATTCTTAATCCCCTTTCCCCAGGGATAGATATATATATATATATATGTTAAAATTTTTTATGGGTGGGGTAGAGAGGGAGGTAAATCTGAGAGTCTTAAAGAGAGGGGCAAGTAATACAGTCTGTGGGGGATGAGAGGGCCTGGGAAGTGAGTCTGTTGTTGTTTGCTGTTGATACAGCACTGGTGGCCGATTCAATAGAGAAACTGATAAAGTTGGTGACTGAGGTTGGAAGAGTGTGTGAAAGGAGAAAGTTTAGAGTGAATGTGAATAAAAGCAAGGTTTTAATGTTCAGCAAGGTTGAGGGACAAGTTAGTTGGGTGTGAGTTTGAATGGAGAGAAATTAGAGGAAGTGAAGTATTTTAGATATCTGGATGTGAACATGGCAGTGACTGGAACCATGGAAGTAGAAGTGAGTCATTGGGTAGGGGAGGGGGCAAAGGTTCTGAGAGCACTTAAGAATGTGTGGAAAAAGAGCACATAATCTGGGAGGGCAAAAATGGTTATGTTTGAGGGAATAATAATCACATCAGTATTATATGAGTGTGAGGCACGGTTGTAGACAAAGTTCTGCAGAGAAGGGTGGATATGTTGGAAGTGAAATGTTTAAGGACAGTATGTGATGTTCGGTGGTTTGATCAAGTAAGTAGTGTAAGGGTAAGAGAGATGTGTGGTAAGAAAAAAGAGTGTTGCTGAGACAACAGAAGAGGGCATATTGAAATGGTTTGGACATATGGAGAGAATGAGTTAGGAAAGATTAACAAAGAGGATATATGTGTCAGAAGTGGAAGGAACATGGAGAACGGGAAGACCTAATTGGAGATGGAAGGATGACGTGAAAAAGATCTTGAGTGATCGGGGCCTGAACATGCAAGAGGATGAGAGGCATACACGGGATAGAGTGAATTGGAACGATGTTATACTGGGGTGGATGTGCTGTCAAAAGACTAAATCAGGACATGTAAAGCATCCAGGGTAACCCAAGGAAAGGTCTGTAGGGCCTGGATGTGGATAGGGAGCTGTGGTTTCAGTGCATTACACAATATGATAGCTACAGAATAGATTTGAGCAAATTGGCCTTTCTTTGTCTGTTCTTGGTGGTACCTCACTGACGTGGGAAACAGTAGTCAAGTGTGAAAAAAGAAATACCTTATATGATAGTAGAAAATAGGAAAGACAGAGTTGTGGATAAATCCTCTCAGGGTTTTCATGTGTTTAGTTAAGTACATCCAGCCACAGCTGTGTTTTACTATAAAGTGTTTTGCATATACAATATCCATGGAAAAATAAGTTGAATAGACTTGAGAAAAATATGAAAAATGTTTCAAGGGCTGTTTATGGCAATAATTGATAATTGTTACAGCAAGCAATCATTTACCAATGAACACCAAAGGCAGGAAGGCTGACCCACTTAAGCATATGGTGGTAATATTATTCACATTCTTACATAGTAATATTGCCTTACAACCCCCTGAAACCTCCTGAAACCTTGACTGGAAATGGTGCATCGTGCCTCCAAACCAGGTGAGTGCAAGAAACACCTGGCTGTCTAGGAAGCACTCTTGATCTCACAGATGTAACCATACCATATTTTTGCTATGTATATTTATATATTCTACAAACACATCAGAAACAAGATAAGATGCATATCTGTTTCGCTTCATCTCTTATTGATATCAAATTAGCCACAGTTTTAGCAGCATATGCTAATACATTGAATAAAGTGTTATTTGATTTCATTACCAACACAGAAAAGAGATAAGCCTTCCCTGTACCCCCTAAAGTAAACAAGATGTATTCATTTAGCACTCAACATTGCATGAATATTGATGATAATTATCACTTTACAATGCTCTTTCTCTCTCTTGTGGTCAATACTGTGAGCATTGAAATACATTTCTTGGAAATATACTTGCTAAGGATCTTTTCAGCCTTATAAGCAATGAGCAGGCAGCAGTCTGCATCCACCTTTTACAAATACCTCGAAGATGTTCACAGCTAATGCTTGTCTCAGCTGAGTTTGCCCTTTCAGCCAATCAGCAGTCACCACCAAGGTGATGTTACCTTACCTTACAGCCAGCTTTTATATATATACTGTATATACTTACTTTTCCTTCCCACTCAGGAGTCCCTTTTATCATCTATGCAGCTCTCACAGTGCTCAGGAATATGGTTACATCCACCAGATAGGATCGCAGGTCATAAAGTGTAGTGATATTGTGTGTGTGTGTGTGTGTGGCAAGATTGCAGAGCTATTAAGCAGTAAGTGTTCAGTGTATTAATTGTGGTAGTTCCATGGTCTTTTGGTATGCTTAAATGATGTCTGCAGTGCTGATGTGATGGATGTACAGAGCATAGAGCAATTCATGTATGGATGGGGAGTGCATTGTCTGATTGGCGTATGTCTGTTATGGTAATGTTTAAGATTGGGTTAGGAGGAGAGTTGTTCAATACATGTTGGGACAAATCAGTGTTTAATTGCGTATGTACGTAGTATGAGGAGGGAGTTTTACACTCATTCAGCTCCATCCCTTGGACATCTCTACTGTCATACAGATTATTACATTCTTGTATGCTTTCTTTGTTTACTATTTCCTTATTTCTCTTATTCCATTCATTTACCACTCTTATATTCTGAAAGTACTTTTCAACACCTTTTTCTCCCACTTCTTGCTTAATTTCATGTTGTGTCTCCAGTTTTTTTTTCCCCTCCAATAATTCTCAGTGTTCACTGTCTACATCATCAGTCTGTTTTAAGAACCGAAAGGCTGTGATCAGGTCACCCCTCACTCTTCTCTCTTTCAAGGTGGGCAAATTTAAAAGGCTTTAACCTTAATTCTGGAACCACTTTTGTTACCCTCCTCTGGATCTTCTCTCTTAGCTCTTTATTTTTCTTTAGGTGTGGTAACCAAACCTGAGAATCATTTTTTAGTTTTAGCTGTATGTAAGATATGACCAGCTTGCTATATATTTCTAATCCATATACTTGAAACTGTTCTGATAATTGACAGCAGATAGTTTGTCTCAACTGTCCTTCAATTGTGGGACTCTGATGACAAGTCATGGATGATGTCGACTCCCAAGTCCTTTTCACAAACAGAATCTTGAAGCTTATATCCTGCTACATACTTCAAAGCAAACTTCCGATTAACACATCTTCTGCCTCTCCTGAAGCCATATTGACTATCCCCCCATCTGTGCCTGCCACTATCCTCTCAGGCAACACTCTCCTGGACAACATACTAGATACATTCAACAGACTTATACCTCTGTAATTTTAACTTCACTTTTGCCCTCTTTGCATTTATGAAGTGGCACTATACATTCACTTTTCCAGTCATCAAGCACCTCATCCTGAGTCATTCATACATTGTAAATCCTAAGTAACCAATCAGCAACACAATCACTTCCTTTCATAAGAGATTCAACTGCAGTACCATCCAATCCAGATACTTTGCCACACTTTATCTTATACAAGGCTTTTCACCATCTCTGCTCTTTTCATCAAACCACTTTCTATGACTCTCGCTCTGCATATCTCCACATCTGCCACCCTATTATTGAACACATATAACTACCCTTCAAAACACTCATTACATCTCATCACTTCATTTCTGCTTGGTATCATTTCCATGACCTGTTCACCAGTGTTTCTATTTATCTATTTGTATGTTTGTGTTGGGGGGATGTGGTGGGAGACAGCAACCTAAACTGGTGTTTGTTTCAGTAGAAACAAGTCCTTTTCTCCACTTATTCACCAGTTTGTGAGCTTTGAATATTAAGAAGTCATGTACCCCTTTTTAATGTGAATCAAAATGTTGAGTGTAGTTGGAATCTTTTTTCTTTGTAAAAAGAAAAAAAGCATGGAGGAATATGGCAATCTGTAAGTGCAGTCAGATGATTTGATACAGATGCCACAGCTATAAGAAGTAGAAGACATATGTTGTCATGATCTATTAAACATTATTGATAGACATGAGTTTTAATGCCACATTTTCATGAAACCCCTTCTAAAATAGATAAAAAAATCCAGATTAATAACAGTTGGGGCATTGGAAAGAAGAAATCATAGGAGAACTGTTAATCTAAAGGTGTTAACAGATGTGAGGCAGGCTATACTTAGATGCCTTGCTAAATTAGGGGTGCATCTTTTATGGCAATGCTTGTACCATGAAAGTAAATTAGAGTGCTAATTTGTACTATATGTGAGAGAGAGTTTTACGAACATTGAGCCCCATGTCTTGAAAAGAACAGCTGGGTTGACTGTGGACTAACTGCCACAACCAGAATTCAAACCTTTGTACTAGACCCTGGGCAGGTAGTGAATGAGTCAGTCAGGAATGCTAACCACTTCACCACCAAAGGAACAGTGTTAGCTCCCAGGCTTTTCTTACGTAAACACTGATTCTATCTGTTTATTTTGTGCTAAGTGATACTCTTATCAAGACCTTCATTCACAGTGGCCTATCCTCATTTCAGTTACTTCATCAATCATGTATCAGACTTTAGAATCGTTTGAAGTCTCCTTGTAAGATGATGCAATTCTCCTGACTTTTCACTTCCTTCATGACCTTTACATCATCTACAAATATATTCAATTAGGAGTCCTCTCCCTTCTGACAAGTCATTTGTATAGATAAAGAATAGTAATGGCTCCAGAACAGAACTCTGTGGCACTACATTAGTGCCCTCAACCCATTTGATTAGGCTCATCTGATGTGCTTCCTTTTTTCCTTTCCGTTGAAATAATTTCTGTCCTTTGAAGGAGTCGTCCCCTTACTCTTGCATGGAGATCCACCATCATAATAATCTCCCTTGTAGCGCAGTGTCAAATACTTTCAGGCATTTTAGAAAATAAAATCCACTCAGCCTTTCCATTTGCCTAAGACAGAGCTCATTCTCCCATAGAATGTCTTAAGAGGTTTTGTCCACATCACCTCCTTTCACTAAAACCTTACTGACTCTCTTTTAGGTAATTTCTCCTTTTGTGTGGGTGTGTCTGTCTGTGAATGTATGTTTGTTTTATCTATGGATTAGGATAAGGACATGTAATATTTCAAACCCATAACTGAACCACTAAACAAAACAAAGCAGGCTGATCGTCCTCTGAATTTTATTTATTTAGTACTTGCACTGGATAGAAATCATGATTCTGACTCACAAGCATACCATTTCTCTGGTATGGGAAATATAGAGATCAGAGGTTAATAAGAAGTATCATGTAATCATTCACAGTTAAATTTTTTTTCATTTTCACTGCCCATCAGTAAAAGAATGTTGGTCAATATCCTGACCTAGTAAAAAGAAGTCTGGAAATGCAGGTGAACAGTTAGAATAGCTTCTGTTGATGTAGGCAACGTTTTCTCATTCATTGAATGTATGTGACCTTATGTAAGCTGTTTTTCTCTTCTGTAGATGTGAAATTTAACATATGCACAAAAGTCCCAGTATTGTTTTTCACTCTAGACTTTGATTTTCTCTTTTTTTCTATAGGTTCCTCCAGTGTACCCACCTTAAAATGTACTACATTACTCCAGCAGAATATGATGAATTCATATCCATCATTCTTGCTGCTCGTTCAGCCTACCAGATGACTCCAGGTGGAATGGTCCAGTTTAATGAACTGTTGCAGGCTCTGAGAAGGTAAATATTGTGAAAAAAATTTGTTTCTCTTTCTTTTGAGTCAATAAAGCAGAATCGTATATTGGTATGTATTTTCTACATTGGCACACAATGGGTGGTGGGATGAAGGTGTGTCACAGGAAGCATGTATTCATCCCTGACCTTGAGGCAGCTGGGGCAAAGGAACATATACATCAGGTATGTCAGAATTTTGTAGACCCAGGTTATATACCTCATGTTAGCTGATTTAGGCAGCATCTAGTTAGTTGTCATACAAGTTGAAGCTTGAGTTGCTTCAAAACAAGCTCAATATTTAGTTCAAGATGTCCCTTGTCAGAAATGTGTGTTCAAGCTTATCCTCAGCAGAATGCAGAATGATCTTTGAACATTTCTTCAGAATTTAATCTGATTTTGTCTCTAGTTTTGCTCAAAGTGTTTAAAGAGTGATTTGGTAATTGGAATTATTATTACATTTCTACAACTTTGGATTTTTGGCACAACTATGCTTTTAATATATTCTTGTTAACTTTGATATCTACTGAATGCTTCCATAGTATCTGAATAAAGTAATACATCACAGCTTATCTATTTTTTCATCCTTGTAGGCATCAACTTACGATATTCATATTATGACCTCCTCCCTCCCCTTTTCTAATTTTTGGGCATGCCCTTGCACAATTATTTGTATAAATGGAAGAATTTGTGGCTATGGTTCACCACAGTAATACTGGCAAGTCAGTCCCTCATAACACTGTGTTTTAGGCCATACCCTTTGCTCTTATTTATTTTTATGTTATACTTGATCACCATTTTCCATGTCAGCACGGTAGTGCCAGGAAACAGATAAAGAACAGCCCATCCACTCGTATACATATATATATATATATATATATATATATATATTTTTTTTTTTTTTTTTTTTTTTTTTTCATACTATTCGCCATTTCCCGCGATAGCGAGGTAGCGTTAAGAACAGAGGACTGGGCCTTTGAGGGAATATCCTCACCTGGCCCTCTTCTCTGTTCCTTCTTTTGGAAAAAAAAAAAAAAAAAAAAAAAAAAAAAAAAAAAAACGAGAGGGGAGGATTTCCAGCCCCCCGCTCCCTTCCCTTTTAGTCGCCTTCTACGACACGCAGGGAATACGTGGGAAGTATTCTTTCTCCCCTATCCCCAGGGATATATATATATATATATATATATATATATATATATATATATTTTTTTTTTTTTTTTTTTTTTTCATACCATTCGCCATTTCCCGCAATAGCGAGGTAGCGTTAAGAACAGAGGACTGGGCCTTTGAGGGAGTATCCTCACCTGACCCCCTTCTCTGTTCCTTCTTTTGGGAAAAAAAAAAAAAAAAAAAAAAAAATGAGAGGGGAGGATTTCCAGCCCCCCGCTCCCTTCCCTTTTAGTCGCCTTCTACGACACGCAGGGAATACGTGGGAAGTATTCTTTCTCCCCTATCCCCAGGGATAAGAGAGATGTGGAAATAAAAAGAGCGTGGTTGAGAGAGCAGAAGAGGGTGTTTTGAAGTGGTTTGGGCACATGGAGAGAATGAGTGAGGAAAGATTGACCAAGAGGATATATGTGTCGGAGGTGGAGGGAACGAGGAGAAGAGGGAGACCAAATTGGAGGTGGAAAGATGGAGTGAAAAAGATTTTGTGTGATCGGGGCCTGAACATGCAGGAGGGTGAAAGGAGGGCAAGGAATAGAGTGAATTGGAGCGATGTGGTATACCGGGGTTGACGTGCTGTCAGTGGATTGAATCAAGGCATGTGAAGCGTCTGGGGTAAACCATGGAAAGCTGTGTAGGTATGTATATTTGCATGTGTGGACGTATGTATATACATGTGTATGGGGGTGGGTTGGGCCATTTCTTTCGTCTGTTTCCTTGCGCTACCTCGCAAACGTGGGAGACAGCGACAAAGTATAATAAAAAAAAAAAAAATATATATATATATATTCCCTGGGGATAGGGGAGAAAGAATACTTCCCACGTATTCCCTGCATGTCATAGAAGGCGACTAAAAGGGGAGGGAGCGGGGGGCTGGAAATCCTCCCCTCTCGTTTTTTTTTAATTTTCCAAAAGAAGGAACAGAGAATTGGGCCAGGTGAGGGTATTCCCTCAAAGGCCCAGTCCTCTGTTCTTAACGCTACCTCGCTAATGCGGGAAATGGCGAATAGTTTGAAAGAAAGAAAGAAATATATATATATATATGGTGTGGGAGGAAAGTTGTTAGAAGCAGTGAAAAGTTTTTATCGAGGATGTAAGGCATGTGTACGTGTAGGAAGAGAGGAAAGTGATTGGTTCTCAGTGAATGTAGGTTTGCGGCAGGGGTGTGTGATGTCTCCATGGTTGTTTAATTTGTTTATGGATGGGGTTGTTAGGGAGGTAAATGCAAGAGTTTTGGAAAGAGGGGCAAGTATGAAGTCTGTTGGGGATGAGAGAGCTTGGGAAGTGAGTCAGTTGTTGTTCGCTGATGATACAGCGCTGGTGGCTGATTCATGTGAGAAACTGCAGAAGCTGGTGACTGAGTTTGGTAAAGTGTGTGGAAGAAGAAAGTTAAGAGTAAATGTGAATAAGAGCAAGGTTATTAGGTACAGTAGGGTTGAGGGTCAAGTCAATTGGGGGGTGAGTTTGAATGGAGAAAAACTGGAAGAAGTGATGTGTTTTAGATATCTGGGAGTGGATCTGGCAGCGGATGGAACCATGGAAGCGGAAGTAGATCATAGGGTGGGGGAGGGGGCGAAAATTCTGGGGACCTTGAAGAATGTGTGGAAGTCGAGAACATTATCTCGGAAAGCAAAAATGGGTATGTTTGAAGGAATAGTGGTTCCAACAATGTTGTATGGTTGCGAGGCATGGGCTATGGATAGAGTTGTGCGCAGGAGGATGGATGTGCTGGAAATGAGATGTTTGAGGACAATGTGTGGTGTGAGGTGGTTTGATCGAGTGAGTAACGTAAGGGTAAGAGAGATGTGTGGAAATAAAAAGAGCGTGGTTGAGAGAGCAGAAGAGGGTGTTTTGAAGTGGTTTGGGCACATGGAGAGAATGAGTGAGGAAAGATTGACCAAGAGGATATATGTGTCGGAGGTGGAGGGAACGAGGAGAAGAGGGAGACCAAATTGGAGGTGGAAAGATGGAGTGAAAAAGATTTTGTGTGATCGGGGCCTGAACATGCAGGAGGGTGAAAGGAGGGCAAGGAATAGAGTGAATTGGAGCGATGTGGTATACCGGGGTTGACGTGCTGTCAGTGGATTGAATCAAGGCATGTGAAGCGTCTGGGGTAAACCATGGAAAGCTGTGTAGGTATGTATATTTGCGTGTGTGGACGTGTGTATATACATGTGTATGGGGGGGTTGGGCCATTTCTTTCGTCTGTTTCCTTGCGCTACCTCGCAAACGCGGGAGACAGCGACAAAGTAAAAAAAAAAAAAAAAAAGAATATATTCTATTTCTATTATACTTAGTCACTGTCTTCCATGTTAGCGAGGTAGTGCAAGGAAACAGATGACAGAATGGCCAAACCCACCCACATACACATGTATATACATAAACGCCCACAAATGCACATATACATACCTATACATTTCGATGTATACATACACAGACACAAACATATATATACATGTACATATTCATACTTGCTGCTTTCATCCATTCCTGTCACCACCCTGCCACTCATAAAAAAAACAGCACCCCCTCCCCCTCCATGCATGCAAGGTAGTGCTAAGAAAAGACAAAAAAGGCCACATTTGTTCACATTCAGTCTCTAGCTCTCATGTGTAATGCACCCAAACCACAGCTCCCTTTCTACATCTAGACCCCACAAAACTTTCCATGGTTTACCCCAGACACTTCACACGCCCTGGTTCAATCCATTGACAGCACGTCCACCCCAGTATACCACGTCGTTCCAATTCACTCTATTCCCTGCATGCCTTTCACCCTCCTGTATGTTCTGGCCCCAATCGCTCAAAATCTTTTTCACTCCATTCTTCCACCTCCAATTTGGTCTCCCACTTCTCCTTGTTCCTTCCACCTCTGACACATATATCCTCTTTGTCAATCTTTCCTCACTCATTCTCTCCATGTGACCAAACCATTTCAAAACATCCTCTTCTGCTCGTTCAATCACAAATCTCTTACCCTTTCATTACTTACTCGATCAAACCACCTCACACCACATATCATCCTCAAACATTTCATTTCCAACACATCCAACCTCACCACACAACCCTGTCTATAGCCCATGCCTTGCAACCATATAACATTGTTGGAACCACTATTCCTTAAAACATACCCATTTTTGCTCTCCGAGATAATGTTCTCACTTTCCACACATTCTTTAATGCTCCCAGAACCTTCACCCCTCCCCCACCCTGTGACTCATTTCCACTTCCATGGTTCCATCCACTGCTAAATCCACTCCCAGATATCTTAAACACTTCACTTCCTCCAGTTTTTCTCATTCAAACCTTTTTTTTTTTTCTTTTTTTTTTTTCTTTTTTTTTTCTTTTTTTTTTGCCGCTGTCTCCTGCGTTTGCGAGGTAGCGCAAGGAAACAGACGAAAGAAATGGCCCAACCCACCCCCATACACATGCCTTGATTCAATCCACTGACAGCACGTCAACCCCGGTATACCACATCGCTCCAATTCACTATTCTTTTCCCTCCTTTCACCCTCCTGCATGTTCACGCCCCGATCACACAAAATCTTTTTCACTCCATCTTTCCATTGGGGAAGAGCAGTGTGGTTTCAGAAGTGGTAGAGGATGTGTGGATCAGGTGTTTGCTTTGAAGGATGTATGTGAGAAATACTTAGAAAAGCAAATGGATTTGTATGTAGCATTTATGGATCTGGAGAAGGCATATGATAGAGTTGATAGAGATGCTCTGTGGAAGGTATTAAGAATATATGGTGTGGGAGGAAAGTTGTTAGAAGCAGTGAAAAGTTTTTATCGAGGATGTATGGCATGTGTACGTGTAGGAAGAGAGGAAAGTGATTGCTTCTCAGTGAATGTAGGTTTGCGGCAGGGGTGTGTGATGTCTCCATGGTTGTTTAATTTGTTTATGGATGGGGTTGTTAGGGAGGTGAATGCAAGAGTTTTGGAAAGAGGGGCAAGTATGAAGTCTGTTGGGGATGAGAGAGCTTGGGAAGTGAGTCAGTTGTTGTTCGCTGATGATACAGCGCTGGTGGCTGATTCATGTGAGAAACTGCAGAAGCTGGTGACTGAGTTTGGTAAAGTGTGTGAAAGAAGAAAGTTAAGAGTAAATGTGAATAAGAGCAAGGTTATTAGGTACAGTAGGGTTGAGGGTCAATTCAATTGGGAGGTGAGTTTGAATGGAGAAAAACTGGAGGAAGTGAAGTGTTTTAGATATCTGGGAGTGGATCCAGCAGCGGATGGAACCATGGAAGTGGAAGTGGATCATAGGGTGGGGGAGGGGGCGAAAATTCTGGGAGCCTTGAAGAATGTGTGGAAGTTGAGAACATTATCTCGGAAAGCAAAAATGGGTATGTTTGAAGGAATAGTGGTTCCAACAATGTTGTATTGTTGCGAGGCGTGGACTATGGATAGAGTTGTGCGCAGGAGGATGGATGTGCTGGAAATGAGATGTTTGAGGACAATGTGTGGTGTGAGGTGGTTTGATCGAGTAAGTAACGTAAGGGTAAGAGAGATGTGTGGAAATAAAAAGAGCGTGGTTGAGAGAGCAGAAGAGGGTGTTTTGAAATGGTTTGGTCACATGGAGAGAATGAGTGAGGAAAGATTGACCAAGAGGATATATGTGTCGGAGGTGGAGGGAACGAGGAGAAGAGGGAGACCATATATATATATATATATATATATATATATCCCCTATCCCTGGGGATAGGGGATTAAGAATACTTCCCACGTATTCCCTGCGTGTCGTAGAAGGCGACTAAAAGGGGAGGGAGCGGGAGGCTGGAAATCCTCCCCTCTCTTTTTTTTTTAATTTTCCAAAAGAGGGAACAGAGAAGGGACCCAGGTGAGGATATTCCCTCAAGGGCCCAGTCCTCTGTTCTCAACGCTACCTCGCTAATGTGGGAAATGGCGAATAGTATGAAAGAAAAGAAAAATATATATATATATATATATATATATATATATATATATATATATATATATATATATATATATATATATATATATATACATGTACACATATATGTTTATATATTTACCTCCCTAACCACCCCATCCATAAACAAATTTAACAACCATGGAGACATCACGCACTCCTGCCGCAGACTGACTCAACTCTCTTTCTACTCGTTCACATGCCTTACATCCTTGGTAAGAACTTTTCACTGCTTATAGCAACATACCTCCCACACCATATACTTTTAAGACCTTCGACAAAGCATCTCTATCAACTCTGTCATATGCCTTCTGTAGATCTATAAATTTTTTTTTTTTTTTTTTTTTTTTTTTTTTTCTTATATACTTTGTCGCTGTCTCCCGCGTTTGCGAGGTAGCGCAAGGAAACAGACGAAAGAAATGGCCCCCCCCCCATACACATGTACATACACACGTCCACACACGCAAATATACATACCTACACAGCTTTCCATGGTTTACCCCAGACGCTTCACATGCCTTGATTCACTCCACTGACAGCACGTCAACCCCTGTATACCACATCGCTCCAATTCACTCTATTCCTTGCCCTCCTTTCACCCTCCTGCATGTTCAGGCCCCGATCACACAAAATCTTTTTCACTCCATCTTTCCACCTCCAATTTGGTCTCCCTCTTCTCCTCGTTCCCTCCACCTCCGACACATATATCCTCTTGGTCAATCTTTCCTCACTCATTCTCTCCATGTGCCCAAACCATTTCAAAACACCCTCTTCTGCTCTCTCAACCACGCTCTTTTTATTTCCACACATCTCTCTTACCCTTACGTTACTCACTCGATCAAACCACCTTACACCACACATTGTCCTCAAACATCTCATTTCCAGCACATCCATCCTCCTGCGCACAACTCTATCCATAGCCCACGCCTCGCAACCATACAACATTGTTGGAACCACTATTCCTTCAAACATACCCATTTTTGCTTTCCGAGATAATGTTCTCGACTTCCACACATTTTTCAAGGCTCCCAAAATTTTCGCCCCCTCCCCCACCCTATGATCCACTTCCGCTTCCATGGTTCCATCCGCTGACAGATCCACTCCCAGATATCTAAAACACTTCACTTCCTCCAGTTTTTCTCCATTCAAACTCACCTCCCAATTGACTTGACCCTCAACCCTACTGTACCTAATAACCTTGCTCTTATTCACATTTACTCTTAACTTTCTTCTTCCACACACTTTACCAAACTCCGTCACCAGCTTCTGCAGTTTCTCACATGAATCAGCCACCAGCGCTGTATCATCAGCGAACAACAACTGACTCACTTCCCAAGCTCTCTCATCCCCAACAGACTTCATACTTGCCCCTCTTTCCAGGACTCTTGCATTTACCTCCCTAACAACCCCATCCATAAACAAATTAAACAACCATGGAGACATCACACACCCCTGCCGCAAACCTACATTCACTGAGAACCAATCACTTTGCTCTCTTCCTACACGTACACATGCCTTACATCCTCGATAAAAACTTTTCACTGCTTCTAACAACTTGCCTCCCACACCATATATTCTTAATACCTTCCACAGAGCATCTCTATCAACTCTATCATATGCCTTCTCCAGATCCATAAATGCTACATACAAATCCATTTGCTTTTCTAAGTATTTCTCACATACATTCTTCAAAGCAAACACCTGATCCACACATCCTCTACCACTTCTGAAACCGCACTGCTCTTCCCCAATCTGATGCTCTGTACATGCCTTCACCCTCTCAATCAATACCCTCCCATATAATTTACCAGGAATACTCAACAAACTTATACCTCTGTAATTTGAGCACTCACTCTTATCCCCTTTGCCTTTGTACAATGGCACTATGCACGCATTCCGCCAATCCTCAGGCACCTCACCATGAGTCATACATACATTAAATAACCTTACCAACCAGTCAACAATACAGTCACCCCCTTTTTTAATAAATTCCACTGCAATACCATCCAAACCTGCTGCCTTGCCGGCTTTCATCTTCCGCAAAGCTTTTACTACCTCTTCTCTGTTTACCAAATCATTTTCCCTAACCCTCTCACTTTGCACACCACCTCGACCAAAACACCCTATATCTGCCACTCTGTCATCAGACACATTCAACAAACCTTCAAAATACTCATTCCATCTCCTTCTCACATCACCACTACTTGTTATCACCTCCCCATTTACGCCCTTCACTGAAGTTCCCATTTGCTCCCTTGTCTTACGCACCCTATTTACCTCCTTCCAGAACATCTTTTTATTCTCCCTAAAATTTACTGATAGTCTCTCACCCCAACTCTCATTTGCCCTTTTTTTCACCTCTTGCACCTTTCTCTTGACCTCCTGTCTCTTTCTTTTATACTTCTCCCACTCAATTGCATTTTTTCCCTGCAAAAATCGTCCAAATGCCTCTCTCTTCTCTTTCACTAATACTCTTACTTCTTCATCCCACCACTCACTACCCTTTCTAAACAGCCCACCTCCCACTCTTCTCATGCCACAAGCATCTTTTGCGCAATCCATCACTGATTCCCTAAATACATCCCATTCCTCCCCCACTCCCCTTACTTCCATTGTTCTCACCTTTTTCCATTCTGTACACAGTCTCTCCTGGTACTTCCCCACACAGGTCTCCTTCCCAAGCTCACTTACTCTCACCACCTTCTTCACCCCAACATTCACTCCTCTTTTCTGAAAACCCATACTAATCTTCACCTTAGCCTCCACAAGATAATGATCAGACATCCCTCCAGTTGCACCTCTCAGCACATTAACATCCAAAAGTCTCTCTTTCGCACGCCTGTCAATTAACACGTAATCCAATAACGCTCTCTGGCCATCTCTCCTACTTACATAAGTATACTTATGTATATCTCGCTTTTTAAACCAGGTATTCCCAATCATCAGTCCTTTTTCAGCACATAAATCTACAAGCTCTTCACCATTTCCATTTACAACACTGAACACCCCATGCATACCAATTATTCCCTCAACTGCCACATTACTCACCTTTGCATTCAAATCACCCATCACTATAACCCGGTCTCGTGCATCAAAACCGCTAATACACTCATTCAGCTGCTCCCAAAACACTTGCCTCTCATGATCTTTCTTCTCATGCCCAGGTGCATATGCACCAATAAACACCCACCTCTCTCCATCAACTTTCAGTTTTACCCATATTAATCGAGAATTTACTTTCTTACATTCTATCACATACTCCCACAACTCCTGTTTCAGGAGTATTGCTACTCCTTCCCTTGCTCTTGTCCTCTCACTAACCCCTGACTTCACTCCCCAGACATTTCCAAACCACTCTTCCCCTTTACCCTTGAGCTTCGTTTCACTCAGAGCCAAAACATCCAGGTTCCTTTCCTCAAACATACTACCTATCTCTCCTTTTTTCACATCTTGGTTACATCCACACACATTTAGGCACCCCACTCTGAGCCTTCGAGGAGGATGATCACTCCCCGCGTGACTCCTTCTTCTGTTTCCCATTTTAGAAAGTTAATACAAGGAGGGGAGGATTTCCGGCCCCCCGCTCCCGTCCCCTCTAGTCGCTTTCTACGACACACGAGGAATACGTGGGAAGTATTCTTTCACCCCTATCCCCAGGGATAATATACATATATATATACATATACACACACACACACATACACACACATACGCACATACACACACACACACACACACATACATATATATACATATGAAAAATGTAAGAAACAATTTAGAAAACAAACTTTTAGCTTGAAATGAATGAAAAAAATGAATGTCACATAATGGTTCAACCTCTGGCTATGGAAAAGGAAATGTACAATTTATTCACACAAACGTCAATAGCAGTTCTCATCAATTTCACCACTGTATCAATAAGCTTCAATGTCTAAGCTACATTTTTCTCCAACTTCACTATTTTCTTGTCAAAAACACCATGCATGAAAACTATCACTCCAGTAACACAACTATAAACATTTACTTCCCCTTTAAAAGTTCTGGGGAAGTCTGTCTCGATACACTGCGGCGAGGCTACATACAAATCTATCTGTTTTTCTAAGTATTTCTCACAAACATTCTTCAAAGCATGCTCCTGATCAACATACATCTACCACTTCTGAAACCACACTGCTCTTCCCCAATCTGATGCTCTGTACATACCTTCACGCTTTCAGTCAATACCCTCAAATATAATTTCCCAGGAATACTCAATAAACTAATGTCTCTGTAGTTTGAACACTCACTTTTACCCCCTTTGCTTTTGTGTAATGGCAATATGCATGCATTCTGCCAGTCCTCAGGCTTTTCATCATGATCCATACATACATTGAATATCCTTACTAACCAATCAACAACACAGTTGCCCCCCTTTTTTTAATTAATTCCATTGCACTGCCATCCAAACCCACTGCCTTGCTGGATCTCATCTTCTGCAAAGCTTTCACTACTTCTTCCCTTAACCAAACCATTCTCCCTGACCCTCTCACTTTGCACGTCACCCCAACCAAAACATCCTGTATCTGCCACTCTATCATCAGACACATTCAGCAAACTTTCAAAATACTCACTCCATCTCCTTCTCACTTCATCACTTCATGTTATTACTTTCCCACTTGCCCCCTTCATTGATGTTCATGTTCCAAAGGTTTTCATGTCCTCTGTGTACCATTCATAAATAACTTTGTTATGGATATCCATTAAAGATATATTCAAATCTGTGAATAATGCATTTTTCTCTTATTAGATCAAAGTCATGCAAGAAAGAGTTGTGGACAAGAATCACAAATGCACTTCAACAGTCAGCACCAGTATGACCTCAGTCTTGCATAGGACCATCTGGAGAAGGCTGGAGAAGTACTTCACTGATGAAGCATGGAGGCATATCACCAGTTGAAGTGGATAAAGTTGTCAGTGATGTGTAGCTATTCCTGAAGCTGAGCATGGTGAACAGAACTTAATGTTTTGTGTCTGGGGAGTTGTTTTCTTTTCTTTTCTGACTAAAATTGAAATAATTTGCTATGATTGTGACATGAGATTTATATTGAGTATTCTGGACGATTGTGAGAAATTCTATATTACATGGCTATAAATGAAAGAATTCCCAAAAATGATAGATTCAAAGAAATTTTGTTGCTAGAGACTTGTCAATTCCCATGCAGACTCCTTAAAAGAATGAAAAGGTGACCATGATTGTCATCTAGGTAAAACACAGACTTTTTATATATCCATGAACATAGGAAAAATTTGATGTTTTAGAAGTTTCAAGTTTTTTCTGACAGTATTGAAAAACATGATGAAATCTTTTGAGATTAATTAATAGTCACTGACATGATGATGTGACTTCACCAAGTTTCATGCTGTTGCTTGGGAAGAAGAAATAGTCAGTCACAGCTACAACCATATGTAATGGAGTAACAGTGGTGAACTATTGATGTTTAACTTATAAGTTGTCATGCCACAGACAAGTATATGAAAGTATGTGTATTCTAGTGTCTTAAGCATCTTCCTTGTGCTTTGTAGGAGATGTTCTATGAGTCAGCAGATACTGAAGAGAAAAATTGGCATAAATGTAATTATGAGGAATAATATTCTTCAGGGCTATAGAAGTGGACAGTTACAAATGCAGGCTTTTCAATCTGCTCAATGAATTCAAATTTTTATTTGGAAGATTGAGAAAGTATTTTTCAGCATAATTGGGTGACTATATATTGTATCAATATATGTAAGCACCTTAAAAATTTACAAAAAGCACTCAGTGGAACTTTATCTTTGTCCAGATATAGTGTTTCTTACAGTAATAATTGTAAAGTCTAATTATAATGAGTATTTGCACTCACGTATCATGGTTTAACTGGAGATAATTTTTTGATGGAAAAGAGATTATTATAGATTATGAATATTTCTATAGATATTGTAATATCATTTTTGAGCTTGGGAAGAATTTGATTTCTTTGTAATATCACACTTTAGGGAAGAAATATTTAGTGGCATGCACAGGTGTCACTTACATGTTGTTTGTACATATATGAACTTTCAGTGTGTATGTGTGTGTGACTGCGGAAGAGTGAGTGAGTGATTGGTTTATTGATTGACCGAGTAGGCAAGTGTGTCTGTCTTTGTCCTCTTTAAACACCCGCCAGTCAGGGGACAGGAAATCCTGATCTCATTAGATTTCTAAAGTTTAAATTGAATTTCATAGTATATTGCAGATATCTGATCAGGGTCTGTATTGCAATGGGTCATATATTCCTACAGCACTTAGGTATGCTGGTCTAATTGTTGTTTGTCTTTAATACAGGTTTGAACATTTAGATTATGTTTATATTCAGCTTTTTTTTTTTATCACATTTTAGTACATAAAAATAGTTTTCAGGAACTTGTGAAACAAGTACAGTACCAGAAACATAGGTAGTTTAGGAGGTATTTATTCCATACATTTGGTTCACAATTATTTATGAATATTTTTTTATGAATCAGTGGAATTAGATTTGAAATAAGCTCGTAAATTTTGTAATTGTTTAATGATCTCATTTTTCATAGATTTATCCCTTGTTGTTTTATAATCAGTGTCAGTGATTCTGAGCTGAACTCTGTAGAATGAGTGCATTTCAAGTCATTAAGTAATACTTGAATTTTTTATGATGAATGGCAGGTAAGAGATTAATGTCCACAGTCAGGATAGGTAATACAATATTCATTACCTCTTTAAAATAGAGAAAGGTATGTATTTGCTTGTCTCATTTTATGTTGTATAAAAGAATTAACTTTATGATAGAGGTAATTTCTGAGGTAATTTTAGATAGACAAATTTTTTATTATTTCCTTTTCTTAAGAGAAGGCTAAATGGTTTGAAAAATTTTCTCTCTCTCTCTCTCTCTCTCTCTCTCTCTCTCTCTCTCTCTCTCTCTCTCTCTCTCTCTCTCTCTCTCTCTCTCTCTCTCTCTCTCTCTCTCTCTCTCTCTCTCTCTCTCTCTCTCTCTCTCTCTCTCTCTCTCTCTCTCTCTCTCTCTCTCTCTCTCTCTCTCTCTCTCTCTCTCTCTCTCTCTCTCTCTCTCTCTCTCTCTCTCTCTCTCTCTCTCTCTCTCTCTCTCTCTCTCTCTCTCTCTCTCTCTCTCTCTCTCTCTCTCTCTCTCTCTCTCTCTCTCTCTCTCTCTCTCTCTCTCTCTCTCTCTCTCTCTCTCTCTCTCTCTCTCTCTCTCTCTCTCTCTCTCTCTCTCTCTCTCTCTCTCTCTCTCTCTCTCTCTCTCTCTCTCTCTCTCTCTCTCTCTCTCTCTCTCTCTCTCTCTCTCTCTCTCTCTCTCTCTCTCTCTCTCTCTCTCTCTCTCTCTCTCTCTCTCTCTCTCTCTCTCTCTCTCTCTCTCTCTCTCTCTCTCTCTCTCTCTCTCTCTCTCTCTCTCTCTCTCTCTCTCTCTCTCTCTCTCTCTCTCTCTCTCTCTCTCTCTCTCTCTCTCTCTCTCTCTCTCTCTCTCTCTCTCTCTCTCTCTCTCTCTCTCTCTCTCTCTCTCTCAGGCTTCTTTAAACTGCTTAGCAAGATTATTCTTAGCTCATTACCAATTTAACTATTACAGTATGAAGAATATCTATGATTGTACAGTATACCAAGTTGCCAATGCCTGTCAACAGATGGCATATACTGATATCCTGTTCAAGGTAACTTTCTTTCCTGGTCTTTATGATGATAAGATGGTTAATATGTCCCCTTCAGCTCTTTTCTGTTAGGCTCAGAAAGACTCTCAAATGAAATTGTCTTACATAAAAAGAAGCTTAGGACACAATTGTTAATGACATGTTGAAATAGTCAATTCTGCTTTAATCTAGCTCTTTCAGTCTCTCAGGAAAAGAATAGTTGAACAGTGGTGTGTGTCAGCCCTTCTAAGGTGTATTGGTAAATAGCACAATAACTATAATCAAATGGTCCTCCTTGCAGCATTTGTTCAGACTCAGTCTCTAGCTGTCATGTGTAATGCACCGAAACTACAGCTCTCTAGTCCACATACAGGCTCCACAGGTAGATAGATAGATATAGGTGTTACTAGACTCCACCTACATGAAATTACATATCAAGTGAAAAGTCACCTTTAGCGAGGCTGTATCATTAAGAGTATAGTCTCACCAAAGACCTTCTTCCAAAGGAGTCTGCATTTTCACGCTACTGGAAGTAAAACAGGCTGCAGGAGCTGCTTGAAAGAGGTCCTGGATAACACAAGGACTCTTTCTTAGTAAGTGTTCCTTGGATAATTATAGATAGATAATAGATGAATGGTCTACATTGCTGTTGTTTTTGCAAAAGTTGACATGCAAATTTTCCTCAGCCACCTTTGGGAAATAGTAACCTAATGAAGGTCATGAGTACGGGAAAATGTTTCAGCGTCAGAATTTTACAGGATCATACTTGTTCAAGAAGTTGAATTAAGGTAAGCCTGTAAGTTAGTGTTCCATCTTCTGAAACTTTCATTGTTGATCTAATAGAGCAAAGATATATATATATATATATATATATATATATATATATATATATATATATATATATATATATATATATATATATATATATATATATATTCTTTTCTTTCTTTCAAACTATTCGCCATTTCCCACATTAGCGAGGTAGCGTTAAGAACAGAGGACTGGGCCTTTGAGGGAATACCCTCACCTGGCCCAATTCTCTGTTCCTTCTTTTGGAAAATTGAAAAAAAAAAAAAAGAGAGAGAGGGGAGGATTTCCAGCCCCCCGCTCCCTCCCCTTTTAGTCGCCTTCTACGACACGCAGGGAATACGTGGGAAGTATTCTTAATCCCCTATCCCCAGGGATAATATATATATATATATATATATATATATATATATATATATATATATATATATATATATATATATATACATATATCTTTTCTTTCTTTTAAGCTATTCGCCATTTCCTGCATTAGCGAGGTAGCGTTAAGAACAGAGGACTGGGCCTTTGTGGAACTATCCTCACCTGGCCCTCCTCTGTTCCTTCATTTGGAAAATTAAAAAAAAACGAGAGGGGAGGATTTCCAGCCTCCCGCTCCCTCCCCTTTTAGTCGCCTTCTACGACACCCAGGGAATACGTGGGAAGTATTCTTAATCCCCTATCCCCAGGAATAATATATATATATATATATTTATTATTATTTATTATACTTTGTCGCTGTCTCCCGCGTTTGCGAGGTAGCGCAAGGAAACAGACGAAAGAAATGGCCCAACCCCCCCCCCCATACACATGTATATACATACGTCCACACACACAAATATACATACCTACACAGCTTTCCATGGTTTACCCCAGACGCTTCACATGCCTTGATTCAATCCACTGACAGCACGTCAACCCCGGTATACCACATCGCTCCAATTCACTCTATTCCTTGCCCTCCTTTCACCCTCCTGCATGTTCAGGCCCTGATCACACAAAATCTTTTTCACTCCATCTTTCCACCTCCAATTTGGTCTCCCTCTTCTCCTCGTTCCCTCCACCTCCGACACATATATCCTCTTGGTCAATCTTTCCTCACTCATTCTCTCCATGTGCCCAAACCACTTCAAAACACCCTCATCTGCTCTCTCAACCACGCTCTTTTTATTTCCACACATCTCTCTTACCCTTACGTTACTCACTCGATCAAACCACCTCACACCACACATTGTCCTCAAACATCTCATTTCCGGCACATCCATCCTCCTGCGCACAACTCTATCCATAGCCCACGCCTCGCAACCATACAACATTGTTGGAACCACTATTCCTTCAAACATACCCATTTTTGCTTTCCGAGATAATGTTCTCGACTTCCACACATTCTTCTTTATCTTTCAAACTATTCGCCATTTTCCGTGTTAGCGAGGTAGCATTAAGAACAGAGGACTGGGCCTTTGAGGGAATATCCTCACCTGGCCCCCTTCTCTGTTCCTTCTTTTGGAAAATTAAAAAAAAAAACGAGAGGGGAGGAATTCCAGCCCCCCCACTCCCTTCCCTTTTAGTCACCTTCTATGACATGCAGGGAATACATGGGAAGTATTTTTTCTCCCCTATCCCTAAGGATAAATATTTTTCTTCTTCTTCTCATTATTATTATTACTATTATTATTATTATTATTATCATTATTATTATTATTATTATTATTATTATTATTATTATTATTATTATTCACTCAGAGCCAAAACATCCAGATTCCTTTCCTCAAACATTCCACCTATCTTTCCTTTTTTCTCATCTTGGTGACATCCACACACATTTAGATACCCCAGTCTGAGTCCTTTGAGGAGGATGAGCACTCCCCAAATGACTCCATCTTTTGTTTTCCCTTTTAGAAAGGAAGAAGTGAAGTGTTTTAGATATCTGGGAGTGGACTTGGCAGCAGATGGAACCATGGAAGTGGATGTATCACAGGGTGGGGGAAGGGGTGAAGGTTATGGGAGCATTAAAGAATGTGTGGAAGGCAAGAACATTATCTCGGAAAGCAAAAATGGGTATGCTTGAAGGAATAGTGGTTCCAACAATGTTATTTGGTTGTGAGGCATGGGCTATAGATAGGGTAGTCGGAGGAGGGTGGATGTGCTGGAAATGAGATGTTTGAGGACAATGTGTGGTGTGAGGTGGTTTGATCGAGTAAGGAATGTAAGGGTAAGAGAGATGTGTGGAAATAAAAAGAGCGTGGTTGAGAGAGCAGAAGAGGGTGTTTTGAAATGGATTGGGCACATGGAGAGAATGAGTGAGGAAAGATTGACCAAGAGGATATATGTGTCAGAGGTGGAGGGAACGAGGAGAAGTGGGAGACCAAATTGGAGGTGGAAAGATGGAGTGAAAAAGATTTTGAGTGATCGAGGCCTGAACATGCAGGAGGGTGAAAGGCGGGCAAGGAATAGAGTGAATTCGATCGATGTGGTATACCGGGGTTGACGTGCTGTCAGTGGATTGAATCAGGGCATGTGAAGCATCTGGGGTAAACCATGGAAAGTTGTGTAGGGCCTGGATGTGGAAAGGGAGCTGTGGTTTCGGGCATTATTGCATAACAGCTAGAGACTGAGTGTGAATGAATGGGGCCTTTGTTGTCTTTTCCTAGCGCTACCTCGCACACATGAGGGGGGAGGGGGATGGTATTCCATGTGTGGCAAGGTGGCGATGGGAATGAATAAAGGCAGACAGTGTGAATTATGTGCATGTGTATATATGTATGTGTCTGTGTGTGTATATATATGTGTACATTGAGATGTATGGGTATGTATATTTGCGTGTGTGGACGTGTATGTATATACATGTGTATGAGGGTGGGTTGGGCCATTTCTTTCTTCTGTTTCCTTGCGCTACCTTGCAAACGCGGGAGACAGCGACAAAGCAAATTAAAAAAGATAATAAAATAAATATGTGCGTGTGTGGGCATTTATGTGTATACATGTGTATGTGGGTGGGTTGGGCCATTCTTTCATCTGTTTCCTTGCGCTACCTCGCTAACACAGGAGACAGCAACAAAGTAAAATTATTATTATTGTTATTATTATTATTATTACTATTATTATTATTTTTTTTTTTTTTTTTTTTTTTTTTATACTTTGTCGCTGTCTCCCGCGTTTGCGAGGTAGCGCAAGGAAACAGACGAAAGAAATGGCCCAACCCCCCCCCATACACATGTACATACACACGTCCACACACGCAAATATACATACCTACACAGCTTTCCTTGGTTTACCCCAGACGCTTCACATTCCCTGATTCAATCCACTGACAGCACATCAACCCCGGTATACCACATCGATCCAATTCACTCTATTCCTTGCCCGCCTTTCACCCTCCTGCATGTTCAGGCCCCGATCACTCAAAATCTTTTTCACTCCATCTTTCCACCTCCAATTTGGGCTCCCACTTCTCCTCGTTCCCTCCACCTCCGACACATATATCCTCTTGGTCAATCTTTCCTCACTCATTCTCTCCATGTGCCCAAACCATTTCAAAACACCCTCTTCTGCTCTCTCAACCACGCTCTTTTTATTTCCACACATCTCTCTTACCCTTACATTACTTACTCGATCAAACCACCTCACACCACACATTGTCCTCAAACATCTCATTTCCAGCACATCCACCCTCCTGCGCACAACTCTATCCATAGCCCATGCCTCGCAACCATACAACATTGTTGGAATCACTATTCCTTCAAACATAGCCATTTTTGCTTTCCGAGATAATGTTCTCGACTTCCAAACATTCTTCAAGGCTCAAGGATTTTCACCCCTCCCCCACCCTATGATTCACTTCCGCTTCCATGGTTCCATCCGCTGCCAGATCCACTCCCAGATATCTAAAACACTTTACTTCCTCCAGTGTTTCTCCATTCAAACTTACCTCCCAATTGATTTGACCCTCAACCCTGCTTTACCTAATAACCTTGCTCTTATTCACATTTACTCTTAACTTTCTTCTTTCACACACTTTACCAAACTCAGTCACCAGCTTCTGCAGTTTCTCACATGAATCAGCCACCAGTGCTCTATCATCAGCGACCAACAACTGACTCACTTCCCAAGCTCTCTCATCCACAACAGACTTCATACTTGCCCCTCTTTCCAAAACTCTTGCATTCACCTCCCTAACAACCCCATCCATAAATAAATTAAACAACCATGGAGACATCACACACCCCTGCCGCATACCTACATTCACTGAGGACCAATCACTTTGCTCTCTTCCTACACGTACACATGCCTTACATCCTCGATAAAAACTTTTCACTGCTTCTTATTATTATTATTATTATTATTATTATTAATGTTGTTGATGATGTTGTTGTTATTAATGTGGCAGTTAAGGGTATAAATGTGACGGCATGGGATGTTCAGTAAGGTGAATAGAAATTGTGAGCAGCTAGTGGAGTTGTATGCTTAAAAAGGACTGGTGTCTAGGAATGGTTTAGTGTTAGTGATGTACATGATTGTACATTTGGTGAGTAGGTAAGATGTCAGTAGGCTTTATTGGATTATATACTAATGGACAGGCATTTAAGAGAGATTCTTAGAAGTGAATGTGCTTAGAGGGGCATATGGTGGGAAAAGAGGGTTGATGATTTGTAGAGGTTTGCAGAAAAGAGGAAATTATCTGGATGAGAAGAGGATAGTAGAATTAAGTGAGCTTGAATTAGATTTTTGTGAAGAAATACCAGGAGAGATTGAGTGTAGAATGGCAAAAGGTGAGAGTAAGATAAGCTAGGGGGAGTTGTTAAGAGATGGAGATAGTTAGAGAAGCAATGCTGGCTTGTGTGAATAAAGGGTGTGACATGCTGAAGGTGGGAATTGAGCAGGTGATAAATGGTAGCAAGTGGTGGGATGATGAAGTACAGCTGCAAGTGAAATAGAAAGTTAAGGTGAAAGGGCTGAAAAAGAGGTCACATGAGAAATGAGGTGAGAAACTATAAAAAAAAAAATTCTTGGAGAATATGAAAATGTTTTTGAAAGAGGTTAGTAGTGTGAGAAAACAAGAGAACAAATGGGAATATCAGTGAAGGGGGCAAATAGAGAAGTGGCAACAGGCAGTGTTGAGGTGAGGAGTTGATGGAATGAGTACTTGCAAGGATGTGTTTGATGATAGGGAGGCAGATTTGGTGTGTTTGGGTTGGAGGAGTATGCTAAATGAAAGTCATCACAAGTGTTTGGTGAAGAAAGAAAGGGTGGTCAAAGCTTTGCACAAGATGAAATGTGGCACTGTGGCTAGAGTGGATGATATTGCAGTTGAATTTCTTAAGAAAGAAGGTTACTTTGTTGTTGATTGGTTACTTAGGATTTTCATTGTATGTATGGATCATGTTGAGGTACATAGGGATAGGCAGATTACATGTATAGAATGTATTGATCATGTTGAGGTGCATGAGGGTTGGCGCAAAATGCATGTATAGTGCCATTGTATTAAGGCCAGCGCGACAATGATGAGTGTTCAAATTACAGACATAAAAGTTTGTTCAGTGTGCCTGGTAAGTTGCATGGAAAGAGTGGTGATTGAGAGGGTGGTGGCATGCATCAGACTGTGGAGGAACATTGGCTTTAGGAGTTTTAGAGGATGTTTGTATCAGGTGTTTGCTTTGAAGAATGTGAGTGAGAAATACAAAGAAAAACAGAAAGGTCTGTATATGGCATTTATGAATGTTAAGAATGCATAAGATAGGGTTGATACAGGTGCTTTATGGAAGGTGTTACGAATATATGGTGTAGGAGGAAAGCATTATAAGCATTGAGGAGTTTTTTTTCGAGAAAGTAAGGCATATGTATGAGTAGGTAGAGGCAAGGAGGAATGGTTCCACTTAAAGCTGGGCCTGCAGAGGCAGTGTTTAATATCTCCATGGCTGTTTAATTTGTTTATAGATGGGATGATGAGGGAGGTAAATCCAAGGGTCTTTTAGAGAGGATCAGGTAAGTAGTCAGTAGAGCTTGAGGTGAGTTGGGAAGTGGGTCATTTGTTGTGTGTTGATGATGTAATTTTAGTAGCAAATTCAAGTGAGCAATGGCATAAGTTTGTGTCATGTGTTGGAGAAGCTGAGAGTAAATATGAATAAAAGCAACCTTATTAGGTTTAGCAGTCCTAAGAGACAGGTTAGCTGGGATGTAAGTTTTAATGGAGAGAAGCTGGAGGAAGTGAAGTGTTTTAGATACCTGAGAGTGGATATGGCAGCAAAGGAACCATGGAGATGGAGATTAGCCACAGGATGAGTGAGGGAGCATTGAAACATATGTGAAAAGAATTACTATCTTGGTTGGCAAAAATGGATGTTTGAAAGTATAGTAATCCCATTGATGTCATAAGGAGGCAAGACATAGGCTAAAGCTGAGAGTGTATGGAGGGTGATGTGTATGTTGGAAATGAAATGTTTGAGGATATGTGGTGTGATGAGGGTTGATTAAGTAATTATATGATTAGATAGGGTTGTGATGTAGAGTATGGTTAAGAGAATGATGAAGGTGCCCTGAAAAGGGTTGGAATATGGAGAGAATGGATGAGGAGAGGTCAATAAAGAGGATGTATATGTTGGAAATGGAAGGGACAAGGGTGAGACCAAATTGGAGCTAGAAGGATCGAGTGAAAAAGATTGTGAGTGCTTAGGGCCTGAACATATTGGAGGATGAAATGCATGCATAGGATAGATTGAACTGGAGTAATATGGTATACCTGAGGTAGTGTGTTATTAATGAACTGAACCAGGGCATTTGAAGCTGCTAGGGGAAATCATAGAAAGGCCTGTGAGGGTCTGGTTCTGGATAGTAGACTGTGGTTTCTATGCATTACACATAACTGCTAGAGAATGGATGTGAGCAAATAAGGTCTTTTCTTCATCTCTTCCCGGTGCCACCTTGCTATTGCAGAAAACAACTAATAAGTATTAAAGAACCATTGCTGTTTTGGGCTGACACCAGTGCCACGGTCAGTGCTTTGCTTTTGAAGTATAAAGTTAGATCCATCAGAAAAGGACCCCAATATTTTTGGTATCCAGTGAAAAATTTAGTGATTCATTTTCCAGCAACTTGAAGCAGTTAGTGATGCAGGTGGTTTCATCAGGTTAAATAGGAATGAAATGCAACCTTTGTTCAACAACTAGTAGCAACAGTTCCCTGATTTTCATAAGCACTGATCCTCGACACAATTTTTTCATTAGATGCCAGTGCCAATATGCCATTGGTCTTGAAAAGACTTCCAAAATCAGGACGGTTATGCCACCAACTAAGAGAAGATATTGATTGGACCTAATTAAATGAGCTGCTTTAGTCAGTTTTGGAGTGTAACGAATAATGGCAAAAGTGCTTATTGAAACTCCTGATCTGATAACAACTTGCATTTACTTGAATGTAGCTCTGATATTCATCTAGAAGTTGTGAAAGTGAACATCATTATCTCAGAAAAAGAATTGGATCAACAAAATTGAAATATCATAGTAGATGGTAATGTCTTTTGGAAACAGAATCTTTCAGTAAGAGTTTTTGAACTTTTTTCTGAGGGAACATAATGGATTTCAAGAAATGATTAGAGTTTTGTACCCAGAAAATTGGGGTTCCTTGTAAGCAAAGATGTAGACTCCAGTGTTCACGGTTTTCTTTCATTGGCTTCAAGCCTAGGGTCTTATTTTCTTGTAAATGACAGGATTGTCACCAGAATGTGAAAAATTCAACCATCATTTGTTAGAAATGCCTTTGTAGATTTCATTATCCTGTTTAAAATTCATGTGACAAGAGAAAGATCATATAGAGATACTAGGTAGGATTTTATGAACCCCTCAAGGCAAGAATTGCATAATCAAAGATGGTGGTATTCAAAATACAGTACTTTACTCTCCAGATCAGAACACTGCTGTGTGCTGACATCACATTAAGGTGAAAGAAAATTTCAAGTCAGAGAATTTGTAAAGTTCATTTACAGCTTTACCAAAACCACTGAGCTGTACTGGTAGCTGGCATTGTCCCTAAGTGAAACATAGTGTACAATTAGAAAGACTTGATTTGGGTGCTGCACTGTGTTTGAAGATACTAGCTTGGAGGTAATAGATTTAAACAGGAAAGTAAGAAATAATGTTCATGCTTTACAGCATTCATGGGCATATCATCAGTAACAAAACTAAAGTTACAAAGTTTTTGTCAGCTATCTAAAACATAATGGTTAGTTATTTCACACAGGTAGGTCAGCTCAACTTTGTCAGACCTTGTTATTTTAACTCCACAATACATAGGGATTGATAGTCATATATGTTGGTCAGGGACAACTATCCTGTATAGATGAAGATATTTTGAATATTGTAAGACAAATTAGTAATGAGTTATGAAGCTTTTACCATTAATAGTTGGTAGTTTTCCTAGGCATGGAGATAAAACCAGAGTGTCCTTGGTTCACAGCCATTCTCTGAAATAGGAAGCTTGGGTAAGTTATTATCCCATATAATAAAGAGGATATTGTTGAATGATTGCAAATTAAAATTTGTATTGCAATAGGTTTCATGTGGACTCTAAATATGTGTTTTCTCCAAGATCAGATCATCCCACAAGCCTTCAGAGGATCTCTAGGATCCCAGGAGGTAGAGGACTCTAGAGGATAGAAAACTCTAGCCCCTTGCCTTCTGGTGATGTAAATGCCTCTCACTCCACATTAACCACCTATTCTATGCTAGGTGCCTGCTGGCTCAACCTAGCCAACCAATCACCATCCTTCACATATCTATGATGGCATAATACCCTTGTCTGTTGATCATTCAGCCACATTATTCTCAGCATCACATTGTCCTTTTATATTTTGGATTCTCTCGCCTTACTATGCATAAGTATCCTCTTCTGATGTGGTGCATATGTACTGTATTTATGTAGTTGAATTGTTGTACATGGTTTGTACATTTATTGATGTTACCTTATGTGTTACATTTTTCTGACTGGGTGACCATACTTTCTCCCTCTCCCTCTTGTGCTTCTCTTTGTTCCTTGGTTCTGGGTTGCTTTTCTGTTTTTTTAAAGGCTTTCAATGCAAAGACCCTGTGTAGGGGGAATATATGGTGGTGGCTACTAGGATGGTGTCATCATCATAGGTTTTTTGACATAGGAACCGGTTTGAAGCAAAGAAAGTTTAAGTATGTACCCAGGATGGTTATATTGAAAATTTCAAAAAGTATATTGTTCCAGCAGTTAATAGGAAAGACCAAGATAGACCTAAGAAAGTAAGAAAATCAGGTAAATTAGAATTTTATGTTGCTTTACAGACACTTAAACTTTGCATGCCCTCATGCTATGCATAGAAGTAGTTTGTTCACTTTTGTTGACACTTCCATCTTCATCTCTTCTTTGCCACCAACATTAGATAATTGATAACCAAAGAACTTCTCCCAATGCTAACAGTTCAATGTCTGCTGAAGCATCGCTATTATTGATGCCCCAAGGACTGTTATTGATTTGATTAGGGTGTTCCAAGTATTCTGTATCCCTGAGTCATCTTTAGGGGGATAGAAAGATAAGCTGGCATTCCTATATTAGCATGTCCTAACTGACATACCAGTAATATGCAGAGGTACATCAGCAGGGGATTTAACATTGTCTGTGTCTCCCAGTTTGTGTTTCCAGAACTTATACTAGTGAAGTCATGTAAATATTATTGTTTTATTTATAATCTCATTATGTGTCTCTCTACGTTGGAGACTTTTGGAAAACATACAAAAAAGTATGTTAGCTTCTTCTATCACAGTTATGGCAGCTCTTGGGGTCTTACCTTTTGCCTTCATCCATTCCTGACACTACCCTGCCCCACAGGAAACAACATCGCTGCCCCTACTTCATCGCTGCCCCTACTTCAGCTAGGCACTGTCAGGAAAATGGACTAAAAAGGCCACATTCATTCACACTCAGTTTCTAGCTGCCATGTGTAATGCACCAGAACCACAGCTCCCTATCCACATCAATGCCCCATGGACCTTTCCATTGTTTACCATAGATGTTTAGATGCCCTGGTTCAGTCCATTGACAGTATGTTGATCCCAGTATACCACATTGTTCTGATTCACTCTATTCCTTGCACACCTCTCACCCTCCTGTATCTTCCAGCCCTGATTGCTCCAAATCTTTTCCACTCCATCCTTCCACCTCCAATGTGGTCTTCTGTTTCTCCTTGTTCCCTCCACCTCTGACACATATATCCTCTTTGTGTTTGTGGGTGGGTTGGGCCATTCTTTGGTCTGTGTCCTAGTGCTACCTCGCTGATGCAGGAGATAGCGAATAAGTATAAAAAAAAAAATATATATATATATATATATATATATATATATATATATATATTATACTTGAAAGCATTTCAAAGGAAGATAAGGAGTTAATAAATTTTATATAATACCATGGAACTTAATAACAATAGACTAGACAATGAAATATGACACCCCAGACAAGACTATTCACCATATTGCCGGGATGAAATACAAATAGAACTACAAAAACATTTGAAAAATACTTGACATGTTAAAATCTATCTTAGATGAACCAATGATAGATGATTATGTAATGAAGGTTGTAGTTGAGAATAGTCATTCATCAAGCCAGATCTGTAGTGAATGCTTGTTTCATGCTAACCATGCTACCATGGTAAAATCTCATCATAGGTACTCAAAGGAAGGTAGTTACTCTTTCTCTATCTATCTATCTCTTTTTAGACAAATTGCTTCACCTTGCAGCCTAAGTGGGAGTTTTTAAAAGTCTTGGGATTGTTGCAATGAGAGGATATTTTTCTAGCACTAGTGCCAACATGAAAACTCTCTTCCTGATAACTCTTTGTACTGGAAGAAGACAGTGAGATGTGTACAATGGACAGACAGAAGAATCTCATTTTTTATGATGATATATGTTGGGAGAAGATAGATCCAAAATTAAGATTCTGGCAAAAAATTAAATTAGCAGATTTAGCAGCACACCATTTTGTTTACTTTGGTAGACTACAGCTAAAAAACTTCATTCCTTAAACCGAGTTAAATCTCGGTGAGAGTCATTGTAGACCAACAAAGATTGTAAAGGGGAACATCTCTGTGTTCATTCAGGAGGCTTTATCTCTCTCAGCAAGGAACATTTCATCCTGGATTAAGAGACTTGTTTTAGTGACCTAATCTAGCTTGTATGTTAGCTGCCCTTGATATTAGGAAGGTGGCCCTCAACTTGGCCTTTTTAGGGAATTTTCCTTTTAAGAGATCAAATCTAGAGATCTTTGGCATTCCTGTGACACATTGATTAATGTTAACTTGATGCTGTTCTCAATTATTGACCCTGTGAGTCAGTGGGATGTCTACCTTTATTCACTTGAAGATTTTCTCATATCTTCCTCTATATTGGTATGCCGTCAAGGCTTGCCATATACTCTGATTCATAGGAGAATAAGATTTTGAAATAAAAAGAGTTTCTGAGGTGATGTTTGGTGAGCAATTTACTGTGTTTTTGTTTCCTACCTTTTTCTTTCCTTTTCTTTTGAAAGTTCTTCCTTTAACTGTTGATGATAACTTTCAGGTTGACATCTGTGTTCTAAGAATTTTGAAGCCAGTTGGTATCAACAGTCAGATGACATCATCTTAGAATGGAAGTTGCTGATTGGTTAGTTGGTGGCCCTTGGCTGCTTATATGAAATTGGAATTTAGCAAGGAGTAAGAGGCATATACTTTAACAGAAGACAGCGGTTTTGAGGTTTCTGACCCACAGGGATCCTAGAGATTCTCTCAAGGCCCAAGGTTTATGGAACACCACCCAGGAGAGAGAGAATATTTTCATTCTCCAAAATATATATTTTCTTGCCACTTCCAGTTATTGATGTTCTCAGTTATCACTTGTTTGATTTTTTGAAAATATTTGTTTCATGTATTGTTCAAAACAGGCTCTTTGCAGAGCAAGTGACTCGTGGCAGTTGGGGTAAGGCCATTCTTTATAGTCATTAGCCAGTGTCATATATGGGTGTTTGTACATCAAAATTATTTGTAATAATGATAACATAGGAATACATGAAATATGTCTCAAGGAGATGACTAAATACCAAGTGGAGATAAGAAGAGTTGAACCAAAACAGAAAATATAAAAATTCATATATGATGCAAGATGACCATACCTCACACATGGTGCTTCCCCAGTGTTCATCAGAATATGAAAAAGTTGTACACTAATATCCTGATTAATTAGGCCCCATGCTTGCCAGATTTTTCATTACTGGTATCTCAGTGTCATAGCATGATTTTTATGCCTTACTTTCGGCCTTATAGTCACATTGATTTTATTTGATCTATCTGCTGCTGCTTTCACAAGAGCAAGTTGACTACTTTGAATTTCCCATAACTCTTGAGTTAAGTTTCACAGTTTTAGTATTACAGCCCAAGAGGCATGCTTTTCCTATTCAAATTCTATATTATGATGGACTGTCCCACAGGTGAAGCAGTTGCCTCCCAACTAAGTAGAAACAAATGAGGATTTATTTAAAAAAGAGTTGAGAATTTCATCAAAGTTGTTAATCCAGTTGATAAACTTGTATGAAAGAAACAAGAAGGAAGAAGCAATGGAGAGATAGAACATAGTAATATTTGTAATGATTTTCTCAGTATAAGAATGTATTATAGACCACTAAGTAGGCTGTAGCGTGAATGTGGCCAAAGAAATAGAACCGTCAGTGGGAGCAAGGTGGCCATGAGGAAACAGTTGATTCCTTTTGGCCAACCTAAGCTCCCACAGTAGTGCTTCCATAGACAAGCAGGGACAACCAATCTACTACCACTAATTGTATGCTTTTCAGAGATATTTAATGTCATGTCACAATAACACAAAATTGGTTAGCTAAGGCCCATGTAATTGAGGTATTGGTGTACGTTTTTTATCGTGGCTGTTCAGAGATGACCCAAACAGAAACATTGTCTGTGTCATTATAATAAGAATCATAAAATTGGAATTTATTTTGTATATGTCATTGAGGCCTTACTGAAGGAATGCATGCTTGTGATTTGATGTTTAGGAGTTATACTTTGTAGTAAGATTTTCAAAATATTAATTTCATCACAAAATCATTCAGTTGTAAGGTCAAGAAATCTTGTCATGTTTTGCTGATATTTTTTCTTGTTTTGGCCTTTTTAATATTGTTGCAGCTGTAAACTATGTCAGTACTGTTTATGTAGGAAGGGACATGCACATTGTAGGTCAGAATGAATACTGTCACATATCTTATACAAATACATTCAGGATATTGGTGAGGCCCTCTAGTTGTATACTAGTCCAGTAAACTGTATATGTCAAAGGACTGTGTAAAGTGTGAAGAAAAAGGTTACATTTTACGATTTGTTTTTTACATTAGTGATTATGATTATGATTAGGAAAACATTCATTCTGCCTACATGTAAGAACTCAGGTGTATTATAGGCTACATTTATTTCATGTTTTGTTGCCACTGATTTTTTCTATTTCCATTTTCAGAATCTTGTGTATTTAATCATAGTTGTTAGTAAAAAAATTCATTTCAGTAGGCTGTTTTGATCCTGTTGGTAAACCTAACAGCCATCCTTGCAGCACTGTATCATGGTGTTTATTAGGGCAACTGATGAAGAGAAATTGATATTCATGATGTAATTCTTCATGATTGTATAAGTTAGGGTGTATTTGTCCACAGTGGTAGTAGGTTCATATGTACATAAATTAGTCATCTCAAACTAGTATATGAGTAGTTTTGAGATGCATCAACCTTCCACAGACATGTAGAATTGTCCCCTGTCTGGCTCGTCCACTCTTGTTTTGTAGTTTTCATTACTGATAACTTGTAAGGTTGCTGCATTTAATATGTAGGAGTGGATTAGGTGTTTTGTTTGACCTTTTCAATAGAAATGATATGAAAACATTATTTTTTCTAAATAAATAATAGAATACGCATTGTTGAGAGACACATTTTATAAATGTGGCGTAAACATAACACCATGAATGGTTTTGCAACATTCAGGTATTTTTTAATGTGATATTTACTATTAAGAGTTCCACATAGTGAGATTTTAATGTCACTGATAGAAGCAAACATGTTAGGTTTTTTGAATGAGCTCCGTTTATTCAACAAGATATTAGTGTGTTACATAGAGTAGTGGTGGGGGAAAAGAGCTAAGCAGGCAAGGAAAAACTTAACATTAATTAGCCACCAAGGACTATATACTGCAATGTCTACAGGACTCCATACTGGCAAATGGTCCTATGTACAGTATAGACATGATCTGTTCACCTTAGAACATTGTAGGTCCTGAATGATAATGCCAGATTAAAATTAATTGGTATATCTTATCTTGGTATTAGTGTCATATGGCCATATTCATCAGAATATAGGCTCTCTATCTACAGCAACTTGTGGTAATAGGCCTCCACAATTCCTTTGGCATACATGCACCCAAAATTTTAAATGCATGACTGGATTGAGTTTATTTAATCTATTTACAGTTTCTTTTATCAACACTTATCTTCAGTCTTGAAAAATTGACTGTGATGCTTTGCATACATGTGAAAGTGAAATTTGCGTAAAGCTTAAATATTTTATATTAACAGACGACCTGATTTGTTTGATCATCCTGTGAGTGTTCTGTCACATTGTAATGGATTTGCTAACCATATCTTTTTTGATATTCATTTTTATATTCACAGAATGTTTTGATTGATCTTCATGCAGATATAGTTATTTATTGTTTTTACTTTCAAATAATGATACAGTGGAACAGCACTGTACATTAAAGTTTCTGGAATTTTGATGTGCAGTTTTTAAATCATATTTATGGGGTATAGCGAGATACCCATGAGGTAGTAATAAAAAGTTTAGAGGATAGAAGCTTGAAATCTGTTACGTCCTAAGACATTTGTCACAAATTTATGTATAAGAAGAAATTAACCTTTAGCAACTCTGCGCATAAAGGAAGCATTAACATTTAGAAAAAGGCTTCCTTTGCCTGCTTACCTCATATCTCCATTCTCCAAGGACCTTCTTGCACATCATTGGTAGTGTTTCTTGTGTGTTTTGCATGCCGAGGGAGTTATCCCAGTGGCAGATTGATTCTCCCTCCCTAACCACAATTGTAATTGTTAAGGCAACAGTCTCCCTTCCGCTCAATTGTCAGTCATATTTACTCAGAACTGAAACATTTGCTCAGCTTTCATTAGAAATAGAGTATCAGCAGAATATAACTGCAGCTCTTTTGTGGTCATTTAGTGAAATATACAATCTGAGGCATAAAGGTATTCAAGATTGAATATGACTGATAGATATATTAGTGTAATAAGAAATTGCTCATTGTTTATACCATTCATAGGAGTGAAATCATAGTGTGGCTTTTTGATGATAGTGGTCAGCATCACTGTGTCAGGTGCAGTATATATGAGAAACAGTGGCAGGAATTTTAAGACATTGGTTTACTCTGTAATAGTCGGATGAAAATCTCCAACTTAATAGTTCATGATTTCATTTCAGATTAGAAACTAGTCATCTGCTGGTCAGGTTTTTCTGGTAAAATTTCTCATTATTTAGATGCAAAATTATGTGAATGAAGAATGCTAGGATTGTAGTTTTATTAGGAAAAAATCAAAGAAAAAATATATTTGCAGTTGCTAAGTGTATTTACACATTAATTTGTTTAGAATGAGAGGTAAGTGTATGTAATAATCTATAATGTGTGATCAGTTGTAAATGTGTGTGTCTGTATGTTTGTATAGTGCAAATTATTTAATGTTTCTTATTTGGAGTAAAAGAATGCCTGGATAGTAAGTGAGGTACAGCATCAAGTTTTAAAGTTGTTGTCTCAAAATCTTTTTTCAAAATCTTTTTTTTTTCCGTAGTGGTGGATTCTTCACATAAAAAAGCTGAAATATTATACTTTTTAGGAAATGCAAAAAAGTACAAATTAGGGTGCTGTTGGTATATATCATATCAAGCTTCATAGAAACTAATCCATTTTTCTGCATTGGACAGTGCTTGAAGAATACCCTCTAAGCAGTCCTGTTCAATTAAAGAAACTTCACTCTAAAGCATAATCCCAGATTTTCCCAGTAAAATTAACTGATGACCCCCAAATAAATGTCCACCATGGGCTAGGTAGTTATGCTCCTTGACCATGTAGGTGTGCAGGTGATAATTTTCAACTTCCCCAGCCAGAGTCTCTCTCTCTCTCTCTCTCTCTCTCTCTCTCTCTCTCTCTCTCTCTCTCTCTCTCTCTCTCTCTCTCTCTCTCTCTCTCTCTCTCTCTCTCTCTCTCTCTCTCTCTCTCTCTCTCTCTCTCTCTCTCTCTCTCTCTCTCTCTCTCTCTCTCTCTCTCTCTCTCTCTCTCTCTCTCTCTCTCTCTCTCTCTCTCTCTCTCTCTCTCTCTCTCTCTCTCTCTCTCTCTCTCTCTCTCTCTCTCTCTCTCTCTCTCTCTCTCTCTCTCTCTCTCTCTCTCTCTCTCTCTCTCTCTCTCTCTCTCTCTCTCTCTCTCTCTCTCTCTCTCTCTCTCTCTCTCTCTCTCTCTCTCTCTCTCTCTCTCTCTCTCTCTCTCTCTCTCTCTCTCTCTCTCTCTCTCTCTCTCTCTCTCTCTCTCTCTCTCTCTCTCTCTCTCTCTCTCTCTCTCTCTCTCTCTCTCTCTCTCTCTCTCTCTCTCTCTCTCTCTCTCTCTCTCTCTCTCTCTCTCTCTCTCTCTCTCTCTCTCTCTCTCTCTCTCTCTCTCTCTCTCTCTCTCTCTCTCTCTCTCAACTTAATCATTCCTAGTTAAGAGAAAAAAAAAAACATTTACTGCATTGGCCAATTTTAAGTAAACAAGTTTGCATTTGCTTACATTTTCTTTTATTATTTTATTATCTTGGATGGCAAAGATTGACATGTCAGAAGGTCTAGTAGATCTGATGGTATTATATGGATGTGAGGCCCAGGCTCTACATGAGATTGTATGGAAGAGGATGATTGTGTTAGAAATGAAAAGTTTGAGTAAGAAATGATATGGTAAGAGTAGGTGTGGTACCAAGAAGAGTATGTTTGAGAGAGCTGTAGAGATTTTGCTGAAATGGTTCAGACTTGAGAGGTAGACGAAAAGGTATATGTGTGAGAAAATGTATGGAACAAGCAGAGTAGGGAGAGCAAATTGGAGATGAAAGGACTTAGTGGGAAAGGTTTTGAGTGCTCAGGGTTTGAGCATGGAGGAGGGGGTAAGGTATGCATGGGATAGAGTGGTATGGAATGGTATGATATACAGGGGGCAGCATGCTATCAGTGGACTGAGCTAAGGCACATGAAACAGTCAGGGGAAACCACTTAAAGGTTTGTAATACCTGGTTGTGGATAGGAAGCTGTGGTTTCTGTGAATTACACATGATAACTAGAGAGTGGATGTGAGCAAATGAGGCTTTTTTTTTTAACTGCACCACCTCACTAACACAGGAAAAGGCAAAAAAAGTATGAAAGAAAATTTGATTAAGTGCAGAAATACTATGAGAATCATGTTTTTTTTGTTTTTTTTTTTTACCTTATGAATTAAGTATTCATAGTTTAGGAAAATATTATTAACTGGATGTGCCATAGTTGTCATGAGTCTCAGTGAAAGGCATGCAAAACAACCCATTGTAGTCATTAGTGGATCTCTAATGCCCCCAAGCAGTCTGGTAATTCCTTTGTCTGAGTTGCCGTCTATGGCTGGCAAACAATCTGTAGTGGGAGAGTACATGTGTAAACTGACAGTGATAGCACCCTGCAACACAATTGCATCTTGACACTGGTTGCACCAAAAGGGTTGATAGCCAAAGGATAATGGTTTACAGTGATCCACTTAATGTCCCAATGTGAAAACAGGCTGTGTTCATCCCTTTATTTACAAAGGGTCTACTTACATAATTTTAAAGTTATGAATTGAGAAAAAATCTACCAGCTCGGTTTACAAACAAAAATTTAGCAATTATGAATATCCCAGTTAATTTTTTGGAGATTTACCTGTGTATTATTAGGTACAGTAGGGTTGAGGGTCAAGTCAATTGGGAGGTGAGTCTGAATGGAGAAAAACTGGAGGAAGTGAAGTGTTTTAGTTATCTGGGAGTGGATCTGGCAGCGGATGGAACCATGGAAGCGGAAGTGGATCATAGGGTGGGGGAGGGGGCGAAAATTCTTGGAGCCTTGAAGAATGTGTGGAAGTCGAGAACATTATCTCGGAAAGCAAAAATGGGTATGTTTGAAGGAATAGTGGTTCCAACAATGTTGTATGGTTGCGAGGCGTGGGCTATGGATAGAGTTGTGCGCAGGAGGATGGATGTGCTGGAAATGAGATGTTTGAGGACAATGTGTGGTGTGAGGTGGTTTGATCGAGTAAGTAACGTAAGGGTAAGAGAGATGTGTGGAAATAAAAAGAGCATGGTTGAGAGAGCAGAAGAGGGTGTTTGAAATGGTTTGGGCACATGGAGAGAATGAGTGAGGAAAGATTGACCAAGAGAATATATGTGTCAGAGGTGGAGGGAACGAGGAGAAGAGGGAGATCTCCCCAAATTGGAGGTGGAAAGATGGAGTGAAAAAGATTTTGTGTGATCGGGGCCTGAACATGCAGGAGGGTGAAAGGAGGGCAAGGAATAGAGTGAATTGGAGCGATGTGGTATACCGGGGTTGACGTGCTGTCAGTGGATTGAATCGGGGCATGTGAAGCGTCTGGGGTAAACCATGGAAAGCTGTGTAGGTATGTATATTTTGTGTGTGTGGACGTATGTATATACATGTGTATGGGGGTGGATTGGGCCATTTCTTTCGTCTTTTTCCTTGCGCTACCTTGCAAACGCGGGAGACCGACAAAGCAAAAAAAAAAAAAAAAAAAAAAACCTGTGTAACACTGTATAATAACCCTCTTAAAATAATCCTTTTGTAAATTATAATATTATGACTTTGTATAATGATACCCAGCACCATGTTTCATGTACGCACTTCATTGGATTGCCAAAATTTATATTCTTTCTTCATATATTATTTCCATTTCCAACATAAAGAAAGTGCCAGGAAGAGAGAAAGAATGGTCTCATATGCTCACATGAACTCTTTTTGCCATCTCGTGAAGTGAAGTGTTTTAGATATCTGGGAGTGGATTTTGCTGCAGATGGAACCATGGAAGTGGAAGGAAGTCACAGGGTGGGGGATGGGGTGAAGTTTCTGGGAGCATTGAGGAATGTGTGGGAGGCGAAACGTTATTTCTGAGAGCAAAAATGGGTATGTTTGAAGGATTAGTGGTTCCAACAATGTTATATGGCCAGAGGCATGGGCTGTAGATAGGGTTGTACGGTGGAGGGTGGATGAGCTGGAAATGAAATGTTTGAGGGCAATATGTGGTGTGAGGTGGGTTGACTGAGTAAGTAATGAAAGGGTAAGAGAATGTGTGGTAATAAAAAGAGTGTGGTTGAGAGAACAGAAGAGGTGTGTTTTGAAATGGTTTGGTCACATGGAGAGAATGAGTGAGGAAAGATTGGCAAAGAGGATATATGTGTCAGAGGTGGAGGGAATGAGAAGTGGGAGACCAAATTGGAGGTGGAAAGATGGAGTGAAAAAGATTTTGAGCGATCGGGGCCTGAACTTGCAGGAGGGTGAAAGGCGTGCAAGGAATAGAGTGAAGTGGAACGATGTGGTATACCGGGGTATACCAGCGCTGTATCATCAACGAACAACAACTGATTCACTTCCCAAGCTCTCTCATCCACAACAGACTGCATACTTGCCCCTCTCTCCAAAACTCTTGCATTCACCTCCCTAACAACCCCATCTATAAACAAATTAAACAACCATGGAGACATCACACACCCCTGCCACAAACCAACATTCACTGAGAACTAATAGCTTTCCTCTCTTCCTACACGTACACATGCCTTACATCCTTGATAAAAACTTTTCACAGCTTCTAACAACTTGCACCCCACACCATATATTCTTAATACCTTCCACAGAGCATCTCTATCATATTCCTTCTCCAGGTCCATAAATGCTACATACAAATCCATTTGCTTTTCTATGTCTTTTTTTTTTTCTTTTAAACTATTCGCCATTTCCCGCGTTAGCGAGGTAGCATTAAGAACAGAGGACTGGGCCTTTTTTGGAATATCCTCACCTGGCCCCCTCGGTTCCTTCTTTTGGAAAATTAAAATAAAAAAAAAAAAAATGAGAGGGGAGGATTTCCAGCCCCCCGCTCCCTCCCCTTTTAGTCGCCTTCTACGACACGCAGGGAATACGTGGGAAGTATTCTTAATCCCCTATCCCCAACAATGTTGTATGGTTGCGAGGCGTGGGCTATGGATAGAGTTGTGCACAGGAGGATGGATGTGCTGGAAATGAGATGTTTCAGTACAATGTGTGGTGTGAGGTGGTTTGATCGAGTAAGTAACGTAAGGGTAAGAGAGATGTGTGGAAATAAAAAGAGCGTGGTTGAGAGAGCAGAAGAGGGTGTTTTGAAATGGTTTGGCCACATGGAGAGAATGAGTGAGGAAAGATTGACCAAGAGGATATATGTGTCGGAGGTGGAGGGAACAAGGAGAAGAGGGAGACCAAATTGGAGGTGGAAAGATGGAGTGAAAAAGATTTTGTGTGATCGGGGCCTGAACATGCAGGAGGGTGAAAGGAGGGCAAGGAATAGAGTGAATTGGAGCGATGTGGTATACTGGGGTTGACGTGCTGTCAGTGGATTGAATCGGGGCATGGTTTACCCCAGACGCTTCACATGCCTTGATTCAATCCACTGACAGCACGTCAACCCCAGTATACCACATCGCTCCAATTCACTCTATTCCTTGCCCTCCTTTCACCCTCCTGCATGTTCAGGCCCCGATCACACAAAATCTTTTTCACTCCATCTTTCCACCTCCAATTTGGTCTCCCTCTTCTCCTCGTTCCCTCCACCTCCGACACATATATTCTCTTGGTCAATCTTTCCTCACTCATTCTCTCCATGTGCCCAAACCATTTCAAAACACCCTCTTCTGCTCTCTCAACCACGCTCTTTTTATTTCCACACATCTCTCTTACCCTTACGTTACTTACTCGATCAAACCACCTCACACCACATATTGTCCTCAAACATCTCATTTCCAGCACATCCATCCTCCTGCGCACAACTCTATCCATAGCCCACGTCTCGCAACCATACAACATTGTTGGAACCACTATTCCTTCAAACATACCCATTTTTGCTTTCCGAGATAATGTTCTCGACTTCCACACATTCTTCAAGGCTCCCAGAATTTTCGCCCCCTCCCCCACCCTATGATCCACTTCCGCTTCCATGGTTCCATCCGCTGCCAGATCCACTCCCAGATATCTAAAACACTTCACTTCCTCCAGTTTTTCTCCATTCAGACTCACCTCCCAATTGACTTGACCCTCAACCCTACTGTACCTAATAACCTTGCTCTTATTCACATTTACTTTTAACTTTCTTCTTTCACCCACTTTACCAAACTCAGTCACCAGCTTCTGCAGTTTCTCACATGAATCAGCCACCAGCGCTGTATCATCAGCGAACAACAACTGACTCACTTCCCAAGCTCTCTCATCCCCAACAGACTTCATACTTGCCCCTCTTTCCAAAACTCTTGCATTCACCTCCCTAACAACCCCATCCATAAACAAATTAAACAACCATGGAGACATCACACACCCCTGCCGCAAACCTACATTCACTGAGAACCAATCACTTTCCTCTCTTCCTACACGTACACATGCCATCTCCCGCATCAGCAAGGTAGCATTAAGAACAAAGGACTGAGCCTTCAAGGGAAATCCTCATTTGGCCCCCTTCTCTGTTCCTTCTTTTGGAAAATTAAAAAACGAGAGGGGAGAATTTTCAGCCCCCCCCCCCTTTTAGACGCCTTCTACGACACGCAGGGAATATGTGGGAAGTATTCTTTCTCCCCTATCCTCAGGGATAATAGCGCAAGGAAACAGACGAAAGAATACCCCAACCCACCCACATACACATGTATATACATACACATCCACACACGCAAATATACATACCTATACATCTCAACTTATATATACACACACAGACCTATACATATATACACATGTACATAATTCATACTCTCTGCCTTTATTCATTCCCAAATATGGTGTGGGAGGTAAGTTGCTAGTAGGGTTGAGGGACAAGTCAATTGGGAGGTAAGTTTGAATGGAGAAAACTGCAGGAAGTGAAGTGTTTTAGATATCTGGGAGTGGATTTGGTAGCAGATGGAACCATGGAAGTGGAAGTGAGTTACAGGGTGGGGGAAGCGGCAAAGGGAGTGATGAAGAATGTGTGGAAGTAAAGAACGTTGTCTTAGAGAGCAAAAATGGGTATGTTTGAAGGAATAGTAGTTCCAACAATACCATATGGTTGCAAGGCATAGGGTATAAATAGGGTTGTACAGAGGAGAGTGGATGTGTTAGAAATGAAATGTTTGATAACAATATGTGGAGTGAGGTGGTTTGATCGAGTAAGTAATGAAAAGGTAAGAGAGATGTGGGGAAATAAAAGGACTGTGTTTGAGAGAGCAGAAGAGGATGTGTTGAAACTGTATGGACATATGGAGAGAATGAGTGAGGAAAGACTGACCACCCACCCAGTGACTCGCTTCCACTTCCATGGTTCCATTCTCTCTTTAATCCACTCCCAGTTATCTAAAACACTTCATTTCCTCCAGTTTTTCTCCATTCAAACACATCCCAGTTAACTTCTCTGAACCTTACTGAACCAAATGACTTTGCTTTTATTCACATGTACTCTCAACTTTCTCCTTTCACACACTTTTCCAAACTCAGTCACCAACCTCTGCAGTTTCTCACTCGAATCAGCCATCAGAGCTGTATCATTGATGAACAACTATCACCTTACTTCCCAGACCCTCTCATCCCCAACAGACTGCATACTCTTCCCTCTCTCCAAAACTCTTACATTTACCTTCCTAACCACCCCATCCATAAATATATTAAACAACCATGGGGACATCACACACCCCTGCCACATACCGACATTTACAAGGAACCAATCACTGTCCTCTCCTCCTACTTATAGAGATGCCTTACATCCTTGGTAAAAACTATTCACTGCTTCTAGCCACTTACCTCCCACACCATATACTCTTAAGACCCACCATAAATCTCTATCAACCCTATCATATGCCTTCCCTAGATCCATAAATGCTACATACAGATCCATCTGTTTTTCTTAGTATTTCTCACACACATATTTCAAAACAAACGCCTGATCCTCACACCCTCAACCACTTGTGAAACCACACTGCTCTTCCCCAGTCTGGTGCTCTGTACATGCCTTCACCCTCTCAATCAGTACCTTCCCATATAATTTCCCAGGAATACTCAACAAACCTAAACCTCTGTAGTTTGAACACTCACCTTTATCCCCTTTGCCTCTGTACAGTGGCACTAGGCATGCATTCCACCAATCCTCAGGCATTTAACCATGATCCATACATACATTGAATACTTACCAACCAATCAGTGACATAGTCACCCCCTTTCTTAATAAATTCTACTGCAATACCATCCAAACCTGCTTCCTTGCCGAATTTACCTCTTCTCTCTTAACCAAACCATTCTCCCTGACCATCTCACTTTGCATACCACCCTGACCAAAACACCCTATATCTGCCACTCTATCATCAACCACATTCAACAACCCTTTAAAATACTTAATCCATCTCCTCACTTCATCACTACCTGTTATTACTTCCCCCTCTGCCCAATCAACGATGTTCCCCTTTGTTCTCATGTCTTACGAACATTATTCTCCTCCTTCCAAAACATCTTTTTATTCTCCCTAAAGTTTAGTGATACTCTCTCACTCCAGCTCTCATTTGCCCTTTTTTTCAACCCTTGCACCTTTCACTTGACCTCCAGCCACTTTCTTTTATACATTTCCCAGTCATTTGCACTCCTCCCTTGTAATTATCATAAGTATCCCTCACTGACAACTTTACTTCTTCATCTCACCACTCACTACCCTTTCTAATCTGCCCACCTTTCTCATGCTCCATCCCATTCCTCACCCATTCCCCTCACATCCTTTGCTTTCACCTTTTGCCATTCGACACTCAATCTCTCCTGGAACTTTCTCATACAAGTGTCCTTTCCCAGCTCACTCACTTTCAACTGTCCCTTCTCGCCAATATTCTCTCTTCTTTTTTGAAAACCTTTACAAATCTTCACCTTCACCTCCACAAGGCAGTGATCAGACATCCTCAAGCTGCCCCTCTCAGCACATATACATTGTGATGTATGAGAAAGTGATGATTAATACATTATGATGTATGAGAGAGTGATGATTAGGAAGGGTGTTGCATGCACAGAACATCAGACTGGGAGGAGCAGTGTACCTTTTGAGAGGAGTGGAGGATATATAGACTAGGGATATACTTGAAGAACTTGTGTGAGAAATACTTGGAGAAAGAAGGTGAATTATACATGGCATTTATGGATTTAGAGGAAGTTTGATAAAGTTAACAGAGAAGCCTTTTAGAAGAAGCTGTTTATATATGGAGAAATTGGAAAGTTATAGAATGCCGTGAGAAGTGTTTTAGAGGAGAGGGAGGCATGTTTGTATGTAGGAAGGGAGGAGGATGAGTGGTTCCCAGTGAAGGTGGGTTTCTGTCAAGGATGTGTAATGTGACTATGGTTCTTTAATCTGTTCATAGGTGGGTGAGGGGAAATTAATGCAAGGGGGTATGAGAAATAGATCAATTGAAAAATATGGTTTTATTAGTCAAAGGCAAAAATTATGGGACAAAAAGTCTTTACAGATTAATAACAACATAAGTTATCTAAAATCCTTTAACTAAAAGGCATTAATTTCTGAGAACTTAGTACTTTTATACCTGTTAGATAAAAACAAATTTTATGGCTTATAATTTCTTTATATTCATGTGCTCATTATATTTTCTAAAGAAATTCTATGATTCAAGTGTCAATGATGATGGTTTTGTAATACTTATGTATGTACTAGTGTTAGAAGTGGAAGGAACAAGGCGAAAGGAAAGTCCAGAGATTAGATGGAAGGGTCTTAACATGCACATGAGAGTGTGAGGCCTGCGTGGGAAAGAACAAATTGGAGTGCTGTGGTATTCAGTATAAGGGCATTGTGCTGTCACTTGGCTTGAATCAGGATATAAGAAGAGCCCAGGGGAACCACAGAAAGGTGTGTGGGGTTTGGTTGTGGATAGAGGTCTTCAGTTTCTTTGCATTATACATGATGGCTAGAGAGTGGATATGACTAAATTTGGCTGCTCTTCATCTGTTTCTAGCATTATCTTACTATGCAGGAAATGGCAAATGAGTATGAAAAGATAGAATCAAAGTAAGGCAAATTTTGCATATTAAAGAGCTCGCTATCATAATTAAGAGTATTGGTGATGGAATTTTCATAATTAGAGCCTGGTGATTTTCTCATTTTATACATATTGGCAAGTTCATTGGCACTTTTAATAACCAAAGAATGTAAGATGAGATTCTAATACTTAGAGCGTGGGATTTTTATATTCCACTACGACATGTGATGTATGCAGGACATAACTTTTATGGTATAAGAGTAGTGGATGAATGGAATAAGATGGCTGAGGACATGGTTAATGCAGACATCATACATAGATTTAAGTAAAGAATGATCAAGAGATTGGGTTGCATGAGTGTAAAACTCCCTTCCCAAACAGTACAAATACATTTTTTGTATTGTTACAAATAAGTAATTACATTGTCATAACTCATGCATCTGTCTTTGAACACGTTACTGTTAGTACAATAACTTGAGAACAATATGGTGCATGCTTACAACATAGTATTCTTCCTATGGAGATAGCAGACTTATTCCATTTTGTTGCATGTAGTTACATAAACTTTTATATTGATTTTCTTTTTCTGTTGTTATAACTCAGGAACTGAATGATAGAATTTTCATATTCATAATATACAATATTAGGCAAAGCATACGTATTTTGACTTTTTTTTTTCTCATGTTGGGACATTAGGTGGTTCAAATGTCTCTTATTATTATCCCCCACCACTACAGAAAGTGTATGTGGAGTATCATCATCCATTCATTTGGCTGACTGTGGACATTTTCTTACATCATCATCCCTTCATCTGGCTGGCTGTGGTATTTGTCTGTCTATGGACACACATTTGTTTGCAAAACACCTCAAGAAAAGTACACCTTAGAGAATTTTTTCTTACACTATAGGCATTCTCATGAAGGTAATGAATTGATTGAGGCACATATTTGCATTATCTTGCATATCGATTATGAAAAACTGTTTTTCTTTTATGCAAATTCTTATTAGCAGAACAATAGTACATGATAGCAGCTTCATACTGCACTTACATTAATATATGACTCTTGTAGAGGTAACGGATTGATTAGATTCCGGGACACCTAATTGCGTAAATTTGCTCATCTAGAAAACATTTTTTTCCAAGATCTTACGGATATGATAATTCAGGAAGACAATTACATCAACTTAGAAGGGGACCTAGACAAACTTCAAAGTTGGTCTGACACATGCTCAGTGAAATTCAACTTGAATTAAATATAAAGTAATGAGGATGGGATGCAGTGAAAGAAGGTTTCAGTATGATTACATTGGCCCTAACCTGTTGCCAAAGTCCCACATTAAGGAACTGAAAAGGAGACAAACTGTCTGCAGGCAAATATTGGACTGACATTCAATTATATGGATGAATGATTATTCAGCAAGCTGTTCACATTCTACATTCAGCCAAAACTAGAATATGCTTCTCAAGTTTAGCCACTGCACTTTAGGAAGCACAAAGAACTAATAGAGAAGGTCCAGGGGAGGGAAACAAAGATATTACCCAAGTTAAGAGAGCTGAGTTATAGGGAAAGGTTAGAGGCCTTTAGATTTGTCCACCATGGAAGAAAGAAGAAAAGGTGTGACTTGATCACAACCTTGAAGTTTTTAAAACCTCTGATGATGTCAACAGGGAACAGTTCTTTGAACGATGCAAGGTTAGAAACAACCAGAGGCTGTGGCACAAAATTGTAAAAGATTTAAGAAATAAATTCAGAAGCATTTGATGATATAAGCATTGTGGATGAATGGACTGAACTGAATTATTTGACTGAATATGGAAAGCTTACAGAAGTTTGAAAACTTGTACTATAGCAGAAAAGTTCAGGAGATGGGGTCCACAAATGTTAAAGTCCCTTCCCGTACATTAAACATTGACAATTACAATACATGATAGAAACTTAATGAATACTCAAACCATTAGTACCCAATTTGGAGTTAATGAGCTGATAAGATTTTTTTTATTATTATTATTATACTCTGTCGCTGTCTCCCGCGTTTGCGAGGTAGCGCAAGGAAACAGACGAAAGAAATGGCCCAACCCCCCCCCCCCATACACATGTATATACATACGTCCACACACGCAAATATACATACCTACACAGCTTTCCATGGTTTACCCCAGACGCTTCACATGCCTTGATTCAATCCACTGACAGCACGTCAACCCCGGTATACCACATCGCTCCAATTCACTCTATTCCTTGCACTCCTTTCACCCTCCTGCATGTTCAGGCCCCGATCACACAAAATCTTTTTCACTCCATCTTTCCACCTCCAATTTGGTCTCCCTCTTCTCCTCGTTCCCTCCACCTCCGACACATATATCCTCTTGGTCAATCTTTCCTCACTCATTCTCTCCATGTGCCCAAACCACTTCAAAACACCCTCTTCTGCTCTCTCAACCACGCTCTTTTTATTTCCACACATCTCTCTTACCCTTACGTTACTCACTCGATCAAACCACCTCACACCACACATTGTCCTCAAACATCACATTTCCAGCACATCCATCCTCCTGCGCACAACTCTATCCATAGCCCACGCCTCGCAACCATACAACATTGCTGGAACCACTATTCCTTCAAACATACCCATTTTTGATTTCCGAGATAATGTTCTCGACTTCCACACATTCTTCAAGGCCCCCAGAATTTTCGCCCCCTCCCCCACCCTATGATCCACTTCCGCTTCCATGGTTCCATCCGCTGCCAGATCCACTCCCAGATATCTAAAACACTTCACTTCCTCCAGTTTTTCTCCATTCAAACTCACCTCCCAATTGAATTGACCCTCAACCCTACTGTACCTAATAACCTTGCTCTTATTCACATTTACTCTTAACTTTCTTCTTCCACACACTTTACCAAACTCAGTCACCAGCTTCTGCAGTTTCTCACATGAATCAGCCACCAGCGCTGTATCATCAGCGAACAACAACTGACTCACTTCCCAAGCTCTCTCATCCCCAACAGACTTCATACTTGCCCCTCTTTCCAAAACTCTTGCATTTACCTCCCTAACAACCCCATCCATAAACAAATTAAACAACCATGGAGACATCACACACCCCTGCCGCAAACCTACATTCACTGAGAACCAATCACTTTCCTCTCTTCCTACATGTACACATGCCTTACATCCTCGATAAAAACTTTTCACTGCTTCTAATAACTTTCCTCCCACACCATGTATTCTTAATACCTTCCACAGAGCATCTCTATCAACTCTATCATATGCCTTCTCCAGATCCATAAATGCTACATACAAATCCATTTGCTTTTCTAAGTATTTCTCACATACATTCTTCAAAGCAAACACCTGATCCACACATCCTCTACCACTTCTGAAACCACACTGCTCTTCCCCAATCTGATGCTCTGTACATGCCTTCACCCTCTCAATCAATACCCTCCCATATAATTTACCAGGAATACTCAACAAACTTATACCTCTGTAATTTGAGCACTCACTCTTATCCCCTTTGCCTTTGTACAATGGCACTATGCACGCATTCCGCCAATCCTCTGAGGATAAGATTTTTGGGTATGTGATTTCATAAATGTGTATGTTAACGATTATAAATGACAGATGGTATCATTATAGTATGGCAGCAAGTATCATATGATATTTTGACTTTTTTTTCTCATAAGTGGAAGGCTTCTGCAATAGCCTGCCATGTAAGAGTTGATTAGGATATTGATATTTTTTTCTTCAAATTCTTTGCTGCATGATAACTGAAGGAAAATACATGACAGAAACTTCATACCCACACCAAAGGTACCCTCCTATGGAGATTGATATTCTGTTTTGATTTGGGAGCACATACTTTCTTGTTAGAATAACTCAGGATCTGTGAATGCAAAAATCGTCTTACTTAGATAACTCAAGAACTGAATGCTAAAACCTTCATACTCACATCAGTAGACAGAATGATTACATTTGGAGTACAACATTGCATATATTTACATATTAATTAGGAAAGTGATTTTTGTTTCAGTGATTTAATTCGAAGATGATGCAAAGTTCAGATTTATAACACATTTATTATTCATTATTCATAACACATTTATTTGTTATCAGCTTTGCTGATGACACAAGAATAAGCAAAGTGATTAGGTCAAAAACTTATCAAATGGAGATACTGAAAGATTTAGACAATTTACGAATTGGTTGAAGTGAACTTCATGGGATTTAAGGACGATAAACTGGAGCAAAAAAGTGTGGAACAAGGAAAAATACATTAGTGGTATTGTATAAAGGCCCAACAAAGAAATTGATAGAAAGTGGAACAAATGTAAAAGATTTATGTCATCATAAATGAAAGACCAGATTTCAGAGAGCATATTGAGAGGATAACATTATCAAGTGAAGGGATTAGTTGCATGATTCTGAGAACTTTCACTACAAGAGATGGAAACATATTGATGAGAATGTTTAATGTATTTGAGAAGCAAAATTGAATACTGCTATTATGTATGGTCACCATTGCAACAAATAAACAAATTAATAGAATTCAGAAGCACTTCACAAGCATTATCCAATGGATGGAACATGTGAACTCGCATGATAGGCTGAAGAACTGTATTTTTCGTGAAGGATAAGAAAAATATAATCCATGCATAGCAACAAATTGATGGTATAAATGAAAGTGTGTGAAACCTGAAAGCCTTTCAACAAAGATGATACAGATTTAAGTACAGTTGAACTTACCAAAAATAAATTAGGCAAAAGTATATGAAGGCCTAGCCAAGAAGCTGAAATGACTTAAGTATACTACCAGGGGCAATACGAAACTTGCATGAAACAACTGCAGAAAGATTTAAAAAGTACTTGACGTGGTTGAAGTCAGTCCCAGATGAATTAAGAACACAATAATGTAGTGCAAATGGCAGCTGAGAAGCATATGGTCAGCATTTACTTCTTGCCTGCCTTACCATTATGGAAAAAAAATATTTTGTTAGAGGCACTTTTAGGTAGGTCGGTATTCTTTCCCTCTTTCTGTCTCTCAGCAGGACAAGACATTCCAAATACCTCTTACTGGGCCATTTCTTCCTGATCATTCTGCTTTCAGCGCAGTCCTCAACAGGAATTTTGCCATTTCCATACACTCCAGGGTCCTCAACCAACTACAATTCTAGTTGTAAGTAAATGCAGAACTATGTGGTATTCTGGTGGCACTTATGATACTAATTGAGCAATAAAAAAATCCCTCCAGTTCCCATATCACAGTGCAAGCTCATTCACACTGTGTTCTAGTTCTAAGATGAATTGTGATAAGGTAAAAGAGTATAAAATTCTGATGGTGTCATGGACATGTATGTCCCACCAGCAATGAAATCACTGAAGCTAAGACTAAAGCGGCAATATTTATCAATCTACATTACATCTTGATTTCAAGGGAAGATCAGATGATTTATGTTAGATGAAAGTGACAAGCTAGGTGGGACTTATTAGCCCAAAAGAAGAAACTACAGTTAATGAAGCAAAGAGTTGAAGTATGTCCATCCTCTTTCAGTGGGAATCACAATTTTGAAACAATTCTTTGTTGACTGAGGATTGGTCATACTGATTTGACCCATGGTCACTTAATGGATAGGAGACCTACCCCAGTATGTGACACCTGCAGCTGTAATATTACCATGGAGCATATACATCAGAATGCCAGATACATAGGAGTATCAAAGTCAAGTAAGAATTACTGAATGGCAGTTAAAGAATTTTTTTTGACAATGTTAATGTTGTAGGTTGAATTTTTAAGAAGAAGCCTATGTTTTGTATATAATTCCATATAAATTGGTCAAGGACTTCACAAAGTGCACAAGATTAAGTTGATTAGATATGTTTATGAACAATTGCACTGAGAATATAGTCCATGAGATGTGATTTAACATCAGTTACATGTTCTCTACACTGTTTTCACAGTTAGTATTCTCTTTCTTCTAAGTGTAGGGGAGAAGTATCCTTGGTATGGAAGCATAAATGATCACTGGCAAATTTGATACCTTCAGGTTCAATGTAGGTATCAATGGCATAAGCATGTTGTGAAAAATGATAAGTAGTCTACCTTTCCTTGCGATGATGCCTGAACCATGGTTGTAATGGTTGGAAATTGAGATACGACTCTCTTCATCATTATGGTTTATCATGCTCATTTGCATCTTTTGGAAGATAGAGATAGATATCAGAGCTTGAAACTTCTAATAGATGAGGTATATCCCATTAAACAACAGCACATTTATGTAGTGACATGTTCTTAACCCTTAAGCAGGCATTTGAAATTTCCATGCTTTCTGAAAAATTCATATTTTTCAAGCAAAAGGAAAAATTACTTAATCTTATGAAATGAAAGAACAGCATATGAAAATAAAAAAACAGCAGAGAAACAAGTGAAATAGGCCTCAGCTTTCCCTAGAGAAATAAAAAAGAAACAAAAACTTATGAAGGAAGTGTATTACCGAGATAGTTCTAAGTGCTATACAGCTTTCGACGGTCACTACCACTTTTATATTGTGTTATGATGCAATTGGTTCATTTTATTATCATTGAATGGATTTTTGTCATCATATTAGTCATCTGGATCACTATACATCTTACTGCGACAGCAAATGCCATGCGATGTCATCTTACACTATGTTGTTTACTGTAACATCTAACCCACATCATGGATGAAAGATAACTGAAGATCTCATGTATAATTGTTGTATATGCAGGCTTTAGGCATCTCATTTCTCCACCACAGATCAGCTGAAATTCTATTATTGGTGCAAGAGCAAGAATCGTTGATCCACATGAGGTTTCGTCTGTGTTGACTGAGGTCTGGTTTAGGTGTTAATCAGCCTCCATTCTTATACAAATTTGTTGAACAGGTGTAGGGGTAATAGTTAGGTAAGGCACACTGTAAGAGATAACTGTTCTTATAGTTTAACATGTCAATTGACTTTGATATGGTTAGCTGTTGATAATCATTGGACATCAGGATGGTCAGATGGTATGCAATTGTTTCTGCTTGAAAATAATTATGTATGAAGGGAAAAGTATGGTTTGATATTTGAAAATCATTTCTTGAGCAAAAGGAATTTAGACTTAGATGGCCTATGGTACAACAGTGTCTTAAAATAGTGTTCAGGTACTCTGGGTTTGTAGTGACACATTGCCTGAGTTAGATCCCTGAAATAAGCCAACTCTTTGAGTGGGAACAGTGCTAGTGATAATGTTATGACTAGCTAGTTTTAGATTAGTTATGAATTCCTTGAAACAGTCGGTGTAAAGGGCTCCTTGATCATGTGATGAATTTGTAAAAATGGTGAGAATAAGTAGTGTTAAAAGCCACTGAGTATCTATGTACTTTTGGTAAGAATTTGCCATTGTGGCAGGGCCACCACCTGGCTCTGCACTATTTACTTGTTGGACAGCACAGCATCCACTAAAATTCTGAGTCTGGCTGCTCATTGTGTTGATAAATGAGTTATGGCTTTTGCATTCAAGAACTGTTTGTTTGTGACTATATATCTGCAGTTTCAAGATCTACCCTTCACAGTTATGGGCATCACCATGTGTCTTTCTAGGCTCAGTTACACATTGAAAGCTGCCACTACACAATTCAACTTTTTTTGACCTGTTAATTCCACCTGAATCATTAGCAGGTAATCTTATCAACATTTGTGATACAGCAGCAGCAGTCTCTACCATTTTCCACTGTAAATCTTGCTTGAACCCTTTAGATGCATAGTTTTGATTCCTGTTAAGATCCTGAAGTGTTAATTATGTATGAAATAAGTACCTGAATGACCTCAGGTTAATTTTCAGCATTGAGAGAAAAAAATATATGGCACCGATGTTCCTTAAAAAACAGTTGAAAATAATGATTTGGGTAAAAATATATAGAAATGGTGATTATATCATCAAAAACTAAAAGTATCCAAATGACCTTTTGCAATACTTTTTTATCATTGAAAGACATTAGATGATGAAAATTTATGATTGAAAAAAGAATTAAAAGACAGAAAGTCTTCTTCAGTAAATGGTCTAGATATAGCCGTAACTGTTAAGTCAGTAAGAGGTCCAAAACATATAAATGTTTCTTTCATACTGATTCCCATGGTGAAATTTTGGTGGTGGATGATTTGAATGCGAAGGTGAGCAATGTGGCAGTTGAGGGTATAATTGGTGCACATGGGGTATTCAATGTTGTGAATGGAAATGGTGATGGGCTTGTCGATTTGTGTGCTGGAAAAAGACTGGTGATTGGGAATACCCAATTTAAAAAGAGAGATATCCACAAGTATACATATGTGAGTAGGAGAGATGGTCAAAGGGCATTATTAGGGTATGCATTAAATGATAGGCATGTAAAAGAGAGACTTTTGGATGTAAATATGCTGAGGGGCAGCTTCACCGGTGAAATGTCTGATCACTATCTTGTGGAGGCAAAGATGAAGATTTGTAGAAATTTTCAGAAAAGAAGAGAATGTAAGGGAGAAGAGAGTGGTGAAAGAACATGAGCTTGGAAATGAGACATGTGAAAAAATACCAGGAAAGATTGAGTGTAGAATAGCAAAAGATGAGAGCAAATGAAGTGAGGGGAGTGGATGAGGAATGGGATGTATTTAGGGAAGCAGTGATGACGTGTAAATGATGCATGTGGTATGAGAAAAGTGGCAGGTGGGCAGATTAGAAAGGGTAGTGAATGGTGGGATGAAGTAATGTTGTTAATGAAAGAGAAGAGTCATTTGGATGATATTTACAAGGTAGTGCAAATGACTGGGAGATGTATAAGAGAAAGTTGCAGGTCAAGAGGAAGGTACATGGGTTGAAAAAGAGGGCAAGTGAGAGTTGGGATGAGAGAATATTGTTAAACTTTAGGGAGAATGAAAAGATGTTTTGGAAGGAGGTAGATAGTGATGGAATGAGTATTTTCAAGAATTGTTGAATATGTTTGATGATAGGGTGGCAGATGTAAGGTGTTTTGGTCAGGATGGTGTCAGGGAGAGTGGTTTGGTGAAGAGAGAAGGTGAAATGTGGCAAGGTAGTGGGAGTGGATGTTATTGCTGTTGAATTCATTAAGAAAGGGGGTGACTGTTTTGTTGATTGGTTGTAAGGATATTCAGTGTATGTATAGATCACAGTAAAGTGCCTGAGGATTAGTGGAATGCATGTAGTGATTAGCTTATCTGCAAATGAGTTGATTGTGCTATCAGAGGGTGAAACAAAATTATAAAACATAGTGAATGGGTTTTACACAACTACTGAAGAAAAAGACTGAAGTTTAATGCCAGATTAAGGTGATGGATCTTGAAAGGAAGGAGAGTGAGATGGTATCCTTTGTAACATCATACAGTAAGGAAGAGTGATGGACTTTTGGAAGAGGTTTGAGAATTTAAGCATAGGTTGTACCTCTCTAATCTGGCTCTCTGTGGTCCATTACGTTTTGAATCTGCTGTCATTAGTTTTTGGATCAGCAAAAGGATGGTGCTGTTAGCAGTGCTAAGGTGCCAAAGTCTGTTTACACTGCAGCCGAGCCAATTAACAGTCCTGTTAATTTCTTATAGCCCCTGAACAAATGTATAATGCTGATGAGTCTGCCCTGTATTGGCGTCATATGCTATGAAAAACCCTTGACCAAGATACTGAAGAGTATGCATTTAGGGGTAAGGATTCCAAAGATAGAGTAACAACTCTTGGCTGCAACGATGCTGCAGGAACACATAAAACCAAGCTGATGGTAATTGGTAAAGAGTTTTCATCCAAGGGTCTTTAAAGGTGTCAATTTCTGTGTTCCAGTAATGACCATGTCCAAAGGTTGCTGGATTAGAGGCACAACCTGTATTTGAATTTTATACCATGTAAACATAGCATGCTGAAAGGTGAAAGAGTGAAGAGTATTGTTGAGGGGAGGAGGTAATTGGATCCTTGGGAGAATTGCAAGGGAAAAAGCAATTGAGAGACAGCATAGTTCTGCCATCCCTAACTTGTAAATGCATGGTATAAACATGAAATGGAGCAGACAGTTCTAGGTTTAATGGTGCTGTTTGAACAATGCTATAAATATGATGGCATATGTAGGTGTGGAAAGACAAAGAGTGTGGTGTTGGTGAGTTTTGTAGAATACCTCAAAGTGATTTGGTTGGGTGGATAGGATACACAATGTTGGGTTACTAAGATAATATATGCATGGAGATGAAGTAGATAGAATGATGGGAAGACATTCTGTATTCAGGGAAGGCAAATTGAGGGAATATATTAGAGAAAGGATCCAGCAAGCTGTGGGGAGATGGAATCATGCTAGGGAGATGTATTGCAATTGGGAAACATTTCTATCACGGCCATAACCACGGAAGGAACAAGTCATCAGATATATAGATAGGATAGATGAATATGCAGATACTAATTTCTCCACTCTGACATTCAATTTTATTGAGTGTCTGTTTTGTCTTGATCTTGCCATAGCTTGTGAATGTAAATAGAATTATTAAAGTAACTATTTAAGACATCATAAAATATAACCTGTCTGATGTGCAGCATTGATGGCCTGAGTTCATCCCTGTTTAGTATTTTGTGGTGGTTAGTTAGCCTGCAGGATTTGAGTTGTGTGAAATTACAATGAGAGGGTTACTGCCAAAATCGTTTCTTAAGGAGTCTTAACCCACTGACTGTGGCTACTCTAGATATTTAGTGTGCCATCAATACAGCAATATTCATGAAATCTGAAAAAAGATTGTCTTTTTTGTCTTACCATATAAAAGAGTTTTTTTTCTGAAACAACTTGCTTACACTCATAACATAAATACTTACACACTTGGTGAATTTATCAAACGAATAAATGTTCAGATTGTAAAATTGCCAGGTATAAGATGCATCCCTCTAGCAGCATAACATAAGCACTTCTGTCTGATGGCACTGTATACAATTCCAAGTTATGTTTGTTATTAATATATTTTTGCCTTTGGAGGGGGGGATGCTATTTCATGTGTGGTGGGGTGGCAACGGGAATGGATGAAAGCAGCAAGTATGGATATGTACGTGTGTATATATGTGTGTGTATGTATATGTATGTGTACGTTGAAATGTATATGCATGTATATGTGCATGTTTGGGCATTTATGTATACACGTGTGTGTGTGGGTGGGTTGGGCCATTCCTTGTCTTGTTTCCTTGTGCTACTTAGCAAACATGTGAGACAGCGGTTAAGTATAATAGATAGATGAAATAGTGATTTAAGTAATTTTACACATTCTCTTTGCTGCCTGGACAGCAGAGAAATTGTGTACTGCCCCCATGGCATTTTGATGGTTACACAGCAGCTAATTTTAAGATGTTGAAGGATGTTGAAACTGTCAGAGTTGCCAGTAGTTGCTACTGGACTCTCTGCACTGCAGTTTACCATGCCTGGGATTTTTTAATGCTCTGAACTGTATGTGTATGCACATACAGTCACTGCCAGATGTGTCTTATGCCATATATAGCACATCAGCAGTCAGAGGGTTAAAGGCTCTGATTGGAGATTTTATTGTGAACATCTGTCTAAAAAATGACAGGTACATTTTATAGGGTAGATATCCTTTCCATGTTAGATTTCCATTTGGTTAACACATGTCCTTCAAGATTCTACCAAAAATACAAAAGATTACCTTCTCTAAGTGAAACATATTCAACTGCTGCTATGTTAGAAGACTCTTTCCTTTGCATGTAAAGGACTTGCATGAGACATTGTGCCTGCCTGCCTTTCTCCTTTTTATTTCTTGCCATTTGTGTGGGTGTGTTGAAAAATATAAAACTTTAGACGCTCTCTCTCTCTCTCTCTCTCTCTCTCTCTCAACATTATGTGTGGAATGAAAAAATAAGGAGCACTTATTTATATGTGGGAATTTATAAACAGGAACAAGTTAATGATGATAGATATATAGACTGACTGGTTTTATCAGCTTATGTCAAAGGGAGACTATCATAAGGCCTCCTTTTTTTTTTTTTTTTTTTTTTTTTTTTTTTTTTTTTTTTTTTAGATGAATTAGGGGAAAGTGTTTCTTTCATCATTAAAACATGCTGACGTATATCTGTATATACATTCTAATGTGAATTTACAGTTATACCTTCTAGATGGCTGGAGCCATAAGTAAAGCTCATTCTTGTTGAGCCTGCCATACTGTTAGGGTATCTGAGAATAGTTCACTGAATCTTTTTACAGTGTTCAGGGAATGTGTTGAATTTCTAGTTCCCTTTCCGTAACGTTCTATAATATTTTTCTGCCCTTCCAGTATCTTATCCATGATAATCTTTTTCAGAAAAGGTAGTAGTATATTTGAAGTTGCTTAGGAAACATAGACTCACTTTCTAAGTGAAAGCCACTGTTAACTGGTTTTTATTTGTGCCAAGTGACTGTATTCAGAAGTATACAAGTAGGAAAGATACCTGAAGAATATTATTATTTCACTTTAAGGTAAATACTGAGAGTTCGTGATTTCAGAATATAACAACTGTTTACACCCACTTTATATAATTACACTTTAGGTGAATGTATTCCCAATAATGATGAATTACTCCAAACCCATAGAATATTTTTTATTTGAATAATATTCAGTACCTGTTATTTGTTCCTTCTTATATGCTCAGAAGGTTTCACCACAGTGAACATGCTTAGCTCCTTCCCCATTTTGAGAAATCCTTGCACACTTACTGCAGCAAGCTGCCTGGAACTTGACTTGATTATTAGAAACTGTAAGAACTTTATGAAACTGTCTTTGAGACCACAGTAACCTTTAAAACCAAAATGTAAAAACAAAAAAGTTCCTTGCAATTTGTTGATAATGACAGTCGCTATTATCTGTGTCATCATGAAACAATATTCAGATATGTATTCAGTGTTGTTGTTGTACAATCTTTATTTTGAGATATGTCTCACATGCTTGATTTGCAAGTTAGTTTTAGCTGTTTTACTTTCTCTCGTTTCTCAACATAGGCATTTTTTTTACCTTACATTTAGGTATACTGTAGTTAGGGTTTGCCAGTAGCGGAGAAAGCATTTGACTCATGGTTTCTACACCAGTCGTAAATAATATAGGTGACAAGGATACCCTTGCTTTCCACAGTTGTTTTTACGGCATTAGTAAAGGGAGCCCTACTCCTGGATCTGGCCACGAGATGTTGACTAGTCTTGGGAAAAGTATTCTTTTCATAGCTGGGGAATTTTCTTTTTTCACTGATTGAAAACTACACAAGCAGGCTTTGGGTGGACCCAGCTAAACTGACCATCCATATAATGGAAAAAAGTTTTAAAATCAAAGCCATATTTCTCATTTTTATGTATTTTTCTTCTTTATTCATTTATAGTAATAGATGATAGAACATGCAAATTTAAAAAGCAAATGTTCATAAATTGCATATGATTATAGGAATGCAGTTTGCGTAAACACCTTTAATGTTAACACATTGGAACGTGTGGTTAAAACTAAAGTTCACATTCCAGGAAACAGAAGTAGAAATTATCTCAATACAGAATATAAGACGTAAGAAAATGCAAAAGCAACATTGGCTTCGCTAAGAATACCCAAAACACCCGAGATAAATTGTTCATGTTGCTCAAGAAGAAGCTAATTGAATTCACTGTTGACATGCATAAGGTAATGCATTTTGAAGAGTAAGTCCAAAAATGTGCATATTGAATGTTTGGAAAGCTGGTCCCAGTGATACTAGAAGAGATGGATTCGAGATTGTCATCAGTATTGAGTGTTCACTTTTGAAGCAAAGTATAGTTGCTGCTCAAAAAGTGGACATTATTAGGTTTTATTGCAAGAACTGTTATTTAAAAACATCAGAAATCATAGCGTCCTTCTGTAACTAACTGATAAGCTCACACCATAAGCATGTGGTAGAGTTCTGATTTTCACATTACCAAAAAGAGTAATATTGTCAAGAAAAATAGCACACAGATTAATCAGGTAAGATTAAAGGAATTCAAACTATTCTCTCTACAGAGACTAAGGCCTTAAAGTGACTGTATAAAAGTTTTCAAGATTCCTTAAAAACTTAATAATGCTGATGTAAACTGTTCAAAGTTTACATGGAAAGCTTAAACACAAAATGTTTCACACCAGTCTAGGGAAATATTCTTTAACAAATAGGTTGATAAAAAACTAGGATAAACTGTGCAGTAATGAGAAATGTAAACTTGATGGATATATTCAAAAAGATACTAGATTTTTTACCATTTTGCTGTTTATCAGTAAATAGGTAGAGGTATATATTCTCATTTCTTTTAACAGTTGGTAACCTGAGTAAATGCCAATGTATGTTATCTCAAAAAACTGAGCAGAAAAATATTAACGAAAATATATTTCAAAATCAAAAATTTGAAATCAGTAGTAATATGGTATAAATACTTCAGTTTTCTCTGTACAAAATGGAAAGACACAATTAATAATGGATTGAAGCACCTATCAAAAAATACAGACCAGAATAATAATGTCAACAAAGGTGTTTTGGGAAAGTAAGAACTGGATGGGAGGATTTTCAGCCCCCTGCTCCCACCCTTTTTAGTCGCCTCCTACGACACGGAGGGAATATGTAGAAAGTATTCTTTCTTCCCTATCCCTAGGGACTAGGCCAGGGCATGTGAAATGTCTGGGGTAAACCATGGAAAGGTCAGTGGGGCCTGGATATGGATAGGGAGCTGTGGGATCGGTGCATTACACATGACAGCTAGAGAGTAAGTGCAAATGAATATGGCCTTTTTTTTTTTCAATGTTTTCTTGGTGCTACCTCGCTAACATAAGGTGTAGCAATGCAGTTTCCTGTGGGGTGGGGTGGCACCAGGAATAGATGAACGCAAGCATGTATGAATATGTACATGTGTATATATGTATGTCATTGTACTTGATTGCTGTTTCCTGAGTCAGCAAGGTAGCACCAGGAAAGACACGAAGAATGGCCCAGCCACTCATATACACATATATATACATAAATGCCCATACACAAACATATACATACATGTACATATACATATCAACATATACATACATGTACATATACATATCAACATATACATACATGTACATATACATATCAACATATACATACATACACATACACAGACATATACATATATACACATGTACATATTCTTACTTGCTTGCCTTCATCCATTCCTGGTGCTACCCCGCCCCACAGGAAACAGCATCGCTACCCCCTGCTTCATCGAGGTAGCATCAGGAAAACAGACTGAAATCCTACACTTGTTCACACTTAGTCTCTAGCTGTCATGTGTAATGCACCAAAACTGCAGCTCCCTATCCACATCCAGGTGCCACAGACCTTTCCATAGTTTACCCGAGACAGCTCACATGCCCTGGTTCAGTCCATTGACAGCACATCAACCCCAGTATACCACATCATTCCAATTCACTCTATTCCTTGCACGCCTCTCACCCTCCTGTATGTTCAGGCTCCGATTGCTCAAAATCTTTTTCACTCCATCCTTCCACCTCCAATTTGGTCTTCTGCTTCTCCTTGTTCCCTCCACCTCTGACACATATATCCTCTTTGTCAATGTTTCCTCACTCATTCTCTCCATATGACCAGACCATTTCAACACACCCTCTTCTGCTCTCTCAACCACACTCTTTATTTCCACACATCTCACCTTTTCATTACCTACTCAATCAAACCACCTCACACCACATATTATCCTCAAGCATTTCATTTCCAACACCTCCACCCTCCTCTGTACAACCCTATCTATTGCCTATGCCTCGCACCCATATAACATATCCAATTTTGCTCTCTGAGATTATGTTCTCTCCTTCCACACATGCTCCATCACTCCCAGAACCTTCGCCCCTTCCCTCACCCTATGATTCGCTTCTGCTTCCACGGTTCCACTGCTAAGTCCACCCCCAGATATCTAAAACACTTCACTTCCTCCAATTTTTTTTCCATTTTAATTCACATCCCAGTTAACTTGTCCCTCAACCCTACTGAACATGACAACTTGCTCTTATTCACATTTACTCTCAACTTTCTCCTTTCACATACTTTACCAATCTCAATCACCAACTTCTGCAGTTTCTCACCCGAATCAGCCACCAGCGCTGTATCATCAGCCAACAACAACTGACCCACTTCCCAAGCCCTCTCATCCCCAACAGATTGCATACTTGCCCCTCTTTCCAAAACTCTTGCATTCACCTCCCTAACCACCCCATCCATAAACAAATTAAACAACCATGAACACACCACGCACCCCTGCCACAAACCGACCTTCACTGAGAACCAATCACTTTCCTCTCTTCCTACTCATACAAATGCCTTATATCCTTGGCAAAAACTTTTCTCTGCTTCTAGCAACTTACCTCCCACAAAGCATCTCTGTCAACCCTCTCATATGCTTTTTCCAGATCCATAAATGCTACATACAAATCCATCTGTTTTTCTAAGTATTCCTCACATACATTCTTCAAAGCAAACACCTGATTCACACATCCCCTACTACTTTTGAAACCACACTGCTCTTCCCCAGTCTGATGCTCTGTACATGCCTTTACCCTATCAATCAATACCCTCCCATATAATTTCCCAGGAACACTCAGCAAACTTATACCTCTGTAATTTGAACACCCACCTTTGTCCCCTTTGCCTTTGTACAATGGCACTATGCATGCACTCCACCAATCCTCAGGCACTTCACCATGAACCATACATACATTGAATATCCTTGCTAACCATTCAATAACACAGTCACCCCCTTTTTAATAAATTCCACTGCAATACCATCCAACCCACTGCCTTGCCAGCTTTCATCTTCCGCAAAGCTTTTACTACCTCTTCTCTGTTTATGGGGCCTGAACATACAGGAGGGTGAAAGGCGTGCAAGGATTAGAGTGAATCGGAATGATGTGGGATACTGGTGTCAAGGTGCTGTCAATGGATTGAACCAGGGCATGTGAAATGTCTAGGGTAAACTATGGAAAGTTTTGTGTGTGTGTGTGTTTTGATTGTTCTGAGATTTTTTTTGCTGGCAAGAGCTTTTTTCTAAGATGGTTTCTTAGTTTAATTAGGTTTATAACTTATTGTTGAGAAGTTTTGGTTTTATTTTTCTCTCTGCCTTTCTGCTATGTGCTTTTTTGCAGCTGGTGGTGTTGAACAGTGTGAGACTGCATGATTTAGGGATGGAAAATCACCTGTGCTGAAGTTTTGGAGATTTGTTCCTTGTGTGAAAACTAGCCAGTCTGCTTTCCTGTAGTTTATATAAGTCTTTTTGGTGACTGTATGGGTTAGGTACACTAGGTTTGTTATCAGTTGATTCTTGTGTGCAGTGCACATAAGTAAAAGGTACTATCTGGTCATCCGTTGGAGTTGGTGGGTTGGGAGTCAGGTTGGCTGGTTTCATAGGTTGAGGATACTGAAAGGATGCAGTTGGTTTATTAGTTTATGAGTAGTTCACAGTAGGTGTGAGTGCAGAGCCGAGTGGGTTGATGGGCAATGAAATTTCCAGAGGTGAGTGTCTGGTGTATTGGTCTAGTTCTGTCATTGGGTAGTCTGTCTGGAAGGGTATGTGGTTGGAGGAAGTTATGTAGGTGTTGATTATGTGGAGTTATGTGGATTGTATCTCTCGGGTATTGTCATAGTCTGTAAACTGTTTTGGACTATCATTGGTGGTGGAGAATGGCATGGTTTTGCGAATGGGTGTTATGAATCTTCCCATTTGCCTTTGTTATCTTTTTTTCTTAGGATTGTGTTGCTGTAGAAAGTTGGGAGGGTAGATCTAGGTCTGAGTATAGTTTCTTAGAAGAGGACTATGTGGATATTGTGTTCTCAGAGTTGTTGGAGCATTTCTGTTAATTTGTTTTTAATGCAATTGGTGTTGAGTGGTAGGATGTTTAGTTTGTGATTTGGGTTCTGTGGCATAGAGTTTGTTTTTGAAGAGTGTGATTGTATATCATTTGCTGGGTATTGTGCTGGTAGGTAGTAAAGGTGTTTGTGCAAATGTTTTAGCAGTTTCAGTGCTTTGAGTATTCTTTTTTGAAAAGTAGTGAATGTGACAGCACTGAAAGCAGTTGAGCATCTAGTGGAGTGGTGCTTTTTGATGATGGGCATTTGGAACTGTGGGTAGAGGTTTACTGGTGGTTCAGGTTGTGTTAATGTCATCAACTTGCATCTCAAACATAATCACTGAAAGGCAAAATTCAGACTGGTACTCCTTCCTCAGTATAGTAAACCATAAGACCAACAGCAACCACTCTAGTACACATTCAAGAAAATCCATGCCTAATGCCCCAACCCAGCACACACTGAAGTGCTTACAACCCATTTCTGTGACATCCCTCCTCCCAAAGAACACACAAACATACTCAAGAGATGCTTCTGTAAAATTAGCCACTGAGCAACTACACCTGTAAGCAAGAAAATCACAAAAAATTTACTCAAAATGCATCCAGAAGCAACTGCTCACTTACTCGTTATTCTCACTCATAAGCATTCCTATTAAAACTTTAAAAGACCTTTACTGCAACAGGGCCTGACAACAAACTTTCTCATACAACACTGCCCCAGTTGCAATCCAAGCAGTTTCAGTTATCTTCAACTATTCCTGGTCACTCAGCAGAATCTCCAACACCTTGACACTTCCCAACATAATATCAATCCTAAAACCCTCCATACCATCTGACTCTTCCTCCCTCTACCACCTCATATTCTCAGTATCCAAACTCATTAATACATTAATCCACGACAGAGTAAAGCAAAATATCTCACTCACATACACATCATGGCTTCAGACCTCACCACACTACACAATGACCTCACACGACATATCCTAGATGACTTCAACCGGCCACGAACCCTGCCCTGCACAATACTAGTGGCATGAGACATCAGTGAAGTATTTGCATCTGTAAAATATAAAGTATTTGACACATCCTCACACAAAAGATACTTGGCTCCACCATCCACAACAATGACATAAAATAGTTAGCCACTTCATAGCCAGCCACCATGCTAGGGTCATTCACAACGGCTTTCCATATACAGTGGAGTTTCCAGAAGCAACCCTCCAACCCTCTTCAATTCCTTCCTAACACATTACTCATGTCCAGATTGTCAAATATATTAAAGTTCATGTTGCAATACTTCCTCCTAATGGCATTATGAATAGTCATCCCACTGTGCAGTTATGCTATATTTCTGTATAATATTTTCATTCATTTTTCATTCATACTATTCACCATTTCCTGCATTAGCGAGGTAGCGTTAAGAACAGAGGACTGGGCCTTTGAGGGAATATCCTCACCTGGCCCCCTTCTCTGTTCCTTCTTTTGGAAAATTAAAAAAAAATGAGAGGGGAGGATTTCCAGCCACCCGCTCCCTCCCCTTTTAGTTGCCTTCTACGACACGCTGGGAATACGTGGAAAGTATTCTTTCTCCCCTATCCCCAGGGATAAAGGGATATCTGTATATTTTTTATTATTTACATTTTATTTCTGATTATCTCTGGACTTCTTTCTAAAAACATCCTTATGATGCTCAGGATGCTTTTTTCTGGGGTTCCAGCTAATAGAAGGGATAGGATGGACTCTTTTGAAGAGGGAAGTTCTTTGATGAGACTGTACTATCTATCATCAAATGATATCAATACAGCCTCAAAAGGAGACTTTCCACTTATGATGTAACCTTGAGAAAATGAAATCCAGTAACACCCCATTATTGATATACATCTATATACATATTAAATAACCATAATGGTACCATGGAGATTAAATCCAAATGAACCCAAAGGAAACAGATACGTCAAGCTTTCGACTTTCTTGTGACAGCTTCAGGGCATATTTATTATACTTTGTTGCTGTCTCCCGCATTAGCGAGGTAGCGCAAGGAAACAGATGAAAGAATGACCCAACCCACCCACATACACATGTATGTACATACACGTCCACACACGCACGTATACATACCTGTACATTTCAACGTATACATAAATATACATACACAGACATATATACAAATGTACATAATTCATACTTGCTGCCTTTATTCATTCCCGTCACCTCCCCGCCACACATGAAATGACAACCCCCTCCCCCCACATGCGTGTGAGGTAGCACTAAGAAGAGACAACAAAGGCCACATTCGTTCACACTCAGTCTCTAGCTGTCATGTATAACGCACCGAAACCACACCTCCCTTTCCACATCCAGGCCCCACAAAACTTTCCATGGTTTACGCAAGATGCTTCACATGCCCTGGTTCAATTCATTGATAGCATGTCGACCCCGGTATACCACATCATTCCAGTTCACTCTATTCCTTGCACACCTTTCACCCTCCTGCATGTTCAGACCCCGATCGTGCAAAATCTTTTTCACTCCATCTCTCAGGGCATATATGTATGTGTGTGTGTATATATATATATATATATATATATATATATATATATATATATACATTTTTTTTTTTTTTTTTTGCTTTGTCGCTGTCTCCCACATTTGCGAGGTAGCGCAAGGAAACAGATGAAAGAAATGGCCCAAACCACCCTCATACACATGTATATACATACGTCCACACACGCAAATATACATACCTACACAGCTTTCCATGGTTTACTCCAGACGCTTCACATGCCTTGATTCAATCCACTGACAGCACGTCAACCCCGGTATACCACATTGATCCAATTCACTCTATTCCTTGCCCTCCTTTCACCCTCCTGCATGTTCAGGCCCCGATCACACAAAATCTTTTTCACTCCATCTTTCCACCTCCAATTTGGTCTCCCTCTTCTCCTCGTTCCCTCCACCTCTGACACATATATCCTCTTGGTCAATCTTTCCTCACTCATTCTCTCCATGTGCCCAAACCATTTCAAAACACCCTCTTCTGCTCTCTCAACCACGCTCTTTTTATTTCCACACATCTCTCTTACCCTTACGTTACTTACTCGATCAAACCACCTCACACCACACATTGTCCTCAAACATCTCATTTCCAGCACATCCATCCTCCTGCGCACAACTCTATCCATAGCCCACGCCTCGCAACCATACAACATTGTTGGAACCACTATTCCTTCAAACATACCCATTTTTGCTTTCCAAGATAATGTTCTCGACTTCCACACATTCTTCAAGGCTCCCAGAATTTTCGCCCCCTCCCCCACCCTATGATCCACTTCCGCTTCCATGGTTCCATCCGCTGCCAGATCCACTCCCAGATATCTAAAACACTTCACTTCCTCCAGTTTTTCTCCATTCAAACTCACCTCCCAATTGACTTGACCCTCATCCCTACTGTACCTAATAACCTTGCTCTTATTCACATTTACTCTTAACTTTCTTCTTTCACACACTTTACCAAACTCAGTCACCAGCTTCTGCAGTTTCTCACATGAATCAGCCACCAGTGCTGTATCATCAGCGAGCAACAACCTGACTCACTTCCCAAGCTCTCTCATCCACAACAGACTGCAAACGTGCCCCTCTTTCCAAAACTCATGCATTCGGACGAAAGAAATGGCCCAACCCACCCTCATACTCATGTATATACATATACGTCCACACACGCAAATATACATACCCATACATCTCAATGTACACATATATATACACACACAGACATATACATATATACACATGTACATAATTCATACTGTCTGCCTTTATGTATTCCCATCACCACCTCGCCACACATGGAATAACATCCCCCTCCCCCCTCATGTATGTGAGGTAGCGGTAGGAAAAGACAACAAAGGCCCTACTCATTCACACTCAGTCTCTAGCTGTCATGTAATAATGCCCGAAACCACACCTCCCTTTCCACATCCAGGCCCCACAGAACTTTCCATGGTTTACCCCAGACGCTTCACATGCCCTGATTCAATCCACTGACAGCACGTCAACCCCGGTATACCACATCGATCCAATTCCCTCTATTCCTTGCCCTCCTTTCACCCTCCTGTATGCTCAGGCCCCGATCACACAAAATATTTTTCACTCCATCTTTCCACCTCCAATTTGGTCTCCCACTTCTCCTCGTTCCCTCCACCTCTGACACATATATCCTCTTGGTCAATCTTTCCTCACTCATTCTCTCCATGTGCCCAGACCATTTCAAAACACCCTCTTCTGCTCTCTCAACCACGCTCTTTTTATTTCCACACATCTCTCTTACCCTTATGTTACTTACTCGATCAAACCACCTCACACCACACATTGTCCTCAAACACCTCATTTCCAGCACATCCACCCTCCTGCGCACAACTCTATCCATAGCCCACGCCTCGCAACCATACAACATTGTTGGAACCACTATTCCTTCAAACATACCCATTTTTGCTTTCCAAGATAATGTTCTCGACTTCCACACATTCTTCAAGGCTCCCAGGATTTTCGCCCCCTCCCCCACCCTATGATCCACTTCCGCTTCCATGGTTCCATCCGCTGCCAGACTTCATACTTGCCCCTCTTTCCAAAACTCTTGCATTCACCTCCCTAACAACCCCATCCATAAACAAATTAAACAACCATGGAGACATCACACACCCCTGCCACAAACCTACATTCACTGAGAACCAGTCACTTTGCTCTCTTCCTACACGTACACATGCCTTACATCCTCGATAAAAACTTTTCACTGCTTCTAACAACCTGCCTCCCACACCATATATTCTTAATACCTTCCACAGAGCATCTCTATCAACTCTATCATATGCCTTCTCCACACGGGAGACAGCGACAAAGTATAATAAAATATATATATATATATATATATATATGGATGGGGTGGTTAGGGAGGTAAATGCAAGAGTTTTGGAGAGAGGAGCGAGTATGCAGTCTGTTGTGAATGAGTGGGCCTATGAAGTGAGTCAGTTGCTGTTCACCAATGATACAGCATTGTTGGCTGATTCGAGTGATACTGCAGAAGTTGGTGACTGAGTTTGGAAAAGTGTGAAAGGAAAAAGTTGTGTATAAGAGCAAGGTTATTAGGTACTGCAGGGTTGAGGGACAAGTTAGTTGGGATGTGAGTTTGAATGGAGAAAAATTGGAGGAAGCGAAGTGTTTAAGATATCTGGGAGTGGACTTGGCAGCAAATAGAAGTGGAAGTGAGTCATACGGTGGGGTAGGGGGCAAAGGTTTTGGGAGCAATGAAGAATGTGTGGAAAGAGAGAAATCATAATTAAAGAAATGCATAAAATTAGAAGAAATACCCATACCTGGCTGCAATAATGTATTAGATGTATTCCAAATTGAATATTGGTAGCAGAACATATTAACCAACATTTGATATAAAAGAATGTAGTATAGCTGTTCATAAATATGAGTTGCATGAAGGATGCTTGTATGTAATTGCAGTACTTATAATATAGGGGAGGGAGTTCTGTGCTTGTGAGACCCTGTCTCTTGAACTTTCTCTATCATCAAACATTTTTTAAGTCTTTATTCCACTTCCATTAACAGATGGTATTATAAATGCACAGTGTCCTCACAACCTATCTAACAAGCTTCTTGCCTGGCTTCATATTGTAACCTATGGTTGCTCTGTTGTTGCATTTTACCAAGTAATGTTCACAGTTGATGTCATCGCACTGATATAGAAAGTTGAGGAGTATGATCAAGTCTCCCCTTCCTCTTTTCTCTTCCATAGTGGCTAGATTTACAACCACACAACTTTTCATCATAGTATCTTTTTTTTTTATATATATCAAACGAAATCTTTTATTCCCTCTTCAGAAATCTCTCCACTATATCCTTATTCCCCTTCAGGTGTAGCAACCAAACTTGAGAGCTGTATTCTTGTTTTGGTTTAATGTGTTGGTAATGATTTACCAAATGTATCTTTATCACTACTTAAATGCAGTGTTGATATTTGTCACTGAGCAGTTCGTCTCATCGACATTTCTCCGGATGTGCTCTGGTGACAGGCTAAGTACAGCGTTGACTCCCAAGTGTGAGTGATGGAACATATGCCTGTTTGTTTATCTCTGTGTTGATTTTAATGCAAGAGAATACTAAGTGAAAAAGATAATGAAGCCAATGATTTTTAAAGTGCATCTGGCCTGAAACTAGTTGCAGTTCCAACTTGCTCTATCCTCCCATGAAAGACATGTGGTGAGGTGAGTTAGCCTCATGCATCCTACCAATTTTTTCCTTTTCCAATAAGATCAGTGTTGCAAAAAATCTGCTACAAACGAGACGTCAACATTCATAAATCAGTGCATTATTTCTACTACCAATCAATGTCATGTTCACTGTAAAGGGAGACACCTCAAAATCATTATCACTACACGTTATAAATTTAAATGCACTTCACCCTTGACAAATGCATCTTCTCTTCACCCTTGACAGACACATCTTCACTACACTCTCAGTAAACTTCAATTCAACCTCAACAAACATGTCTTCACTTCACCCTAAACTAATTAGTCTTCATGTCATCCTGACACCACTGGCCTTTGACCTGATCCTTACGTGTCAAGTCAGAGGCCAGGTTAAGGGTGCTGATTGTTGGAAACAAAAGTATAAGAAAAGCATACAAAGGAGAAAAAAAAATATTTTCCCTCCTACAAAAGGAAGCATTGATAATCAATGACTTCTCCATGTTAATGTTTTATTTTTTGAGACATTTACTTATCTTACAGTTGAACATTTATTTGTGGTTGAAATTTCATAAAAGTATTTAATACAGTTTCTCTTAAGGGTAAGCAAGGGAGTATGGGATGATCTCATGTTTATCTGTTAGGAAACCTTCAAATTTTAGTTATTTTGGTTCTGTTTAAGAGATTTGCATAATTATATCTGTGCTATTTAACAGGGATTTGTTTAATTTTTCATTTAAAACTTATTCAATTATTAACTCAACATCAGTCGGGGGAAAAGGTAGCAGCAGCATACTTTATTGAAATGTTCACTGTCGATAAGTAAAGAAACACAAGCCACTGTATTATCTTGTCTGGTGAGTCATATTTTATTTGTTGTCCCACCTGTAAGTTGTGATAGGCTTATACCAGGAGGTGGGGGCCATTTGGATCAGCGCATTTATGGATGGGGCCATTTCTTTGTGTGCACATCCAGTTATACTTGCATTTGTTTCTCAGAGCTTATATTTAATGATCTGTTATACAGGTAAATCCTGTGAAGAATCCACCACCAATGATCTTAACTGGAAAGGACTTTTTTCATTTACACTTGTTCATATTCATGTTTGTTTATTGTAGCTAGAAGGTTCTTAGTAATTGTTATGTGTCCTCCATTTAACTATGATTAAAATTATGCAACATTTTCCATGTGCTATTTTATCTCAGGATAAACTTAAGTTATCAGTATCATGGCATTATACTTTTTAAACTGTATCTTATGGGCCTTAGGTGCAGTCCTGTTTTGTGGGAACGGGCTTTTCTTGGTTGTATTAACATGATAGTTATATTGGGTTTACAAAATTTTCCTAGTCCATATCTAGCAACCTTTTCTTACAAGAATCATTTATCAGTATTAACATTTAGTGTATCTATATCCTCCTTGTCAATTTACTGCTATAGTGAACCTCTGTAAAACATTTCTCAGTATAAAGTTGTATTTGTTGTAATCCTAAAATTGCTACATTTTATGAGAGTAAATATTATTAACACTGTAATCATTATGAGATTAATTTTTCAGACATTTAGACACAAAGATGCTGTGATGCTTCATGATAGGTATTGAAATATGATACATAATATATTTTACTTTCTTCAGTATGAATACTGTAAGGAATAATTTAGTGCTGTGCTGTCCTCTTGCCTTTACCCTTATTCCCATTCATAGATATCATGTAACATCCCTTGAAACCAGGATAGTATTGTCTTTTTGTTTCTCTCCTGATTTTTTACTTTAAAAGTCATCCTTTAATCAGATTTAATGACTTGTATCAGATTGCCACTTTAAAGATATTGTTATCATTTCCCTTTTATATAATATAAATCTGTAGGAAGGAGTAGACAGTTCATGGAGCTTTGCTCAATGTCTAATGTCATTTAACTTGTTGTGGGGTGTCCTATACATCTTACAGATACGCTGTCCTTCGTCTGGGGTTAGACATTAGATTATAAACATGTCCAGTTCTAGATTGCAAGAGATAATATACATGAGTTAGTTTGATGAGAGTTCAGTCTGTTAGACTAAGAGGAAAATCGTATTTCACGAGTACTGGAAGAAATCATATTACATTTCTTAAAAATATACATTCTTAGCCTTGCTCTCTTTTATACTTCAAACAGTTACCTTTATTTTGCTGTTGTCTCTGATGTATAGCTGGTAAAAGAAAAAGTGTATGATGTAGAAATTATTGTAATTGAAAGGAGCTTTCAAGTTGAGAGAGCATACTTTCAACTCCCTTAAATTATCTTCTTTTTAATGGAGATAAACAAAAGTACAATGCATATTTTTTCTTACATCTTCCATCCTGCATGTAGAAAAAGGATATAATGTAACTGTCTGCTGTGGATTTTCCTCTTAAGAATTTCTGGTGATTAATATTTTAATGACTTTAGTCCTTGGCATTTTTAATAAAATTGCAGTTTGCTAATTGTATTTCTAATGAAAAAAAAAATGCATCCTCCATTGCATATTCCAGTTGAATTTGAGTCTGTTATTTTGCATACAGTGTGTCTTAGAAATGAATACATGAGGGAGTCTGTGGTTTGAGGCTTAGGTTACACTCCCAATGTAGTGTACTGTATATTTAACTACAGAAACATGTTTTATGGAGGTAGGACCAATGTCTCAATTCGTCTGGACTTGCCACATTTATTACATTACATTGCATTTTTGTTGCATGCAAATAACAATTGACTTGATGGCTGGCTTTGTCATAGTAGCATTTGGAAGCTTAGGAGCATTCCCAAATTCCACGAGATTTTCTTAAAAATCTTGGGACTTGCCACCAGTGAATATTTTAAGCCCTTTGTGAGGTGTATGGTGCAGGTGACAAAACAAAGTTGTTCCCATCTTGCCCAGGAGTTGAGCTGCACACTGAATGGTTACAGCAACTCCATTCCTTGACAGATGAGGTTTAATGTTTTCCTTACCTGACCTGTAGTATTGTCAAAAGCTGTTTATTAGTGTTATTTTGTGTCTCAACCTTATGTTCATCAATATAGCTCTACAATTTGACATTGTGATTTTCAGTAATCCATTACTGTTTCATTCTTTGATTAGAGAAAAGAAAGATAGTAAAGACATGCAGCATGCTATTGCATGTATACATGTGCAGCTTTATATTGCAGTTAGCAGATTTCATGAGCTACTTTTTTGTAGAATGGTTATGTTGACGTAACTCATATAAAGTAAAACCATGCCTCAAGCACAGAAACAGATGTAAATGCTGCCATTGTTTTGGTGATAAGATCCTGCTAAACTGTCAAGGAAAAGTGACTTTTGATACCCATAGTTGTGTTTCTCTGTTTTATGAGTGTTAATGGTATTTATGAAAAACTGCAGGATAATTTCAACTGATATTGATGTTGAAGCATGTACTGGTATATGCTTGGAATATACACAATAATGAAGTTAGCATGGATATCTGATAAGCTGAAAGTTTGGTACTTCTTTGATTGTTTGAACATCAAAGAAATTCCAGATTTTAGGAGTGAAATAACAAATGCAATATCTGACAAAAACTAGAAACAAGCTTAGTCGGTTTTGCTTGGTAGCAGTACTAAGTATATTTCATTGATAAGTAAACTTTGAGACTAAGACAATAATAAAACTTTTATGTTTCTGATCAAAGTGGACATTTTTTGTATATTGCATTTTGCTGCAAATCACCAAAAAAGTTATTATCTATTAATGTGATAAATACACAATAAGCTCACTACAGTTTAAACTGTTAATCATCATATTTTTGTAAGGGATTTTCCTTAAAAGAGTGTTTTTGACATTACAAAACTATGTAAGGCTAAGAATTATAGCTTCTGTAAAACTTTATATCATATTATCATATGAACACTTATGGGATAACAGTGAAATGACCAAAATGGTTAAATCCAAATATTATTTTATTTTTTTTATTATACTTTGTCGCTGTCTCCCGCGTTTGCGAGGTAGCGCAAGGAAACAGACGAAAGAAATGGCCCAACCCCCCCCCATACACATGTATATACATACGTCCACACACGCAAATATACATACCTACACAGCTTTCCATGGTTTACCCCAGACGCTTCACATGCCTTGATTCAATCCACTGACAGCACGTCAACCCCGGTATACCACATCGCTCCAATTCACTCTATTCCTTGCCCTCCTTTCACCCTCCTGCATGTTCAGGCCCCAATCACACAAAATCTTTTTCACTCCATCTTTTCACCTCCAATTTGGTCTCCCTCTTCTCCTCGTTCCCTCCACCTCCGACACATATATCCTCTTGGTCAATCTTTCCTCACTCATTCTCTCCATGTGCCCAAACCACTTCAAAACACCCTCTTCTGCTCTCTCAACCACGCTCTTTTTATTTCCACACATCTCTCTTACCCTTACGTTACTCACTCAATCAAACCACCTCACACCACACATTGTCCTCAAACATCTCATTTCCAGCACATCCATCCTCCTGCGCACAACTCTATCCATAGCCCACGCCTCGCAACCATACAACATTGTTGGAACCACTATTCCTTCAAACATACCCATTTTTGCTTTCCGAGATAATGTTCTCGACTTCCACACATTCTTCAAGGCTCCCAGAATTTTCGCCCCCTCCCCCACCCTATGATCCACTTCCGCTTCCATGGTTCCATCCGCTGCCAGATCCACTCCCAGATATCTAAAACACTTCACTTCCTCCAGTTTTTCTCCATTCAAACTCACCTCCCAATTGACTTGACCCTCAACCCTACTGTACCTAATAACCTTGCTCTTATTGACATTTACTCTTAACTTTCTTCTTTCACACACTTTACCAAACTCAGTCACCAGCTTCTGCAGTTTCTCACATGAATCAGCCACCAGTGCTGTATCATCAGCGAACAACAACTGACTCACTTCCCAAGCTCTCTCATCCACAACAGACTTCATACTTGCCCCTCTTTCCAAAACTCTTGCATTCACCTCCCTAACAACCCCATCCATAAACAAATTAAACAACCATGGAGACATCACACACCCCTGCCGCAAACCTACATTCACTGAGAACCAATCACTTTCCTCTCTTCCTACACGTACACATGCCTTACATCCTCGATAAAAACTTTTCACTGCTTCTAACAACTTGCCTCCCACACCATATATTCTTAATACCTTCCGCAGAGCATCTCTATCAACTCTATCATATGCCTTCTCCAGATCCATAAATGCTACATACAAATCCATTTGCTTTTCTAAGTATTTCTCACATACATTCTTCAAAGCAAACACCTGATCCACACATCCTCTACCACCTCTGAAACCACACTGCTCTTCCCCATTCTGATGCTCTGTACATGCCTTCACCCTCTCAATCAATACCCTCCCATATAATTTACCAGGAATACTCAACAAACCATGGAAGCGGAAGTGAATCATAGGGTGGGAGAGGGGGCGAAAATCCTGGGAGCATTGAAGAATGTGTGGAAGTCGAGAACATTATCTCGGAAAGCAAAAATGGGTATGTTTGAAGGAATAGTGGTTCCAACAATGTTGTATTGTTGCGAGGCGTGGGCTATGGATAGAGTTGTGCGCAGGAGGATGGATGTGCTGGAAGTGAGATGTTTGAGGACAATGTGTGGTGTGAGGTGGTTTGATCGAGTGAGTAACGTAAGGGTAAGAGAGATGTGTGGAAATAAAAAGAGCGTGGTTGAGAGAGCAGAAGAGGGTGTTTTGAAGTGGTTTGGGCACATGGAGAGAATGAGTGAGGAAAGATTGACCAAGAGGATATATGTGTCGGAGGTGGAGGGAACGAGGAGAAGAGGGAGACCAAATTGGAGGTGGAAAGATGGAGTGAAAAAGATTTTGTGTGATCGGGGCCTGAACATGCAGGAGGGTGAAAGGAGGGCAAGGAATAGAGTGAATTGGAGCGATGTGGTATACCGGGGTTGACGTGCTGTCAGTGGATTGAAGCAGGGCATGTGAAGCGTCTGGGGTAAACCATGGAAAGCTGTGCAGGTATGTATATTTGCGTGGTTGGACGTATGTATATACATGTGTATGGGGGGGGGGGGGTTGGGCCATTTCTTTCGTCTGTTTCCTTGCGCTACCTCGCAAATGCGGGAGACAGCGACAAAGTATAAAAAAAAAAAAAAAAAAAAAATAATATATATATATATATATATATATATATATATATATATATATATATATATATATATATATATATGCTAAGGACCACAACTATATAATGCTTTAAAAGAAAATTGCTACGTTTTAGTCATTTCAGTAGGGGGTCTCTGTGGACCAATGTTTCCCTACATTGGCCAGCGGCAACAACACAATAGTATCATCTGCGTTACAAGATGGGTGTTGGCGCACTGGCTGATATTATTCCTAGAAAGGCCACTGACAGTATGACTGACCGGCCGCGAAAGGTAAGGTCTCTACACAGCAACTGTCGACGGCAAAATATTGGTATGTGTAACAAGAGGTGAAACCTGGGGTTGAAATGTAAACAATGTGGCCATATTAGAGTTTAGCTGGGCTGGAAAGTTACTAGAGCGGCCTGACCAGACGGTGACAATGACTGGTCAGACCTAGAACCTTCGTCAGCCACTAGTAAGAAGGCCCTGGTGGACACGGCGGCGTGATGTGGAAGGGTCAAGGGAACATCGGCCGACATCCCTCCTGTGTGCACAGCCGATTGAGGATCGTGTATCCTGGTGCAAAGCTGCTCAAATATCGGAGTACAAGGACCTGAAGTAGATGAAGATGGTCATCCATGGTGAGAAGGTTCCCCTAAAGTTGCCAGAATTTAGAGATTCTGAAATGTAAGGACGACACCAAAAATGCAGATGAAGAGAGCCATCGTTAAAAAGGCATTCTATTTTACTACTGCATAATCGCCCATTTACATACTTCCTGCCGTAAGAGCACCTTCTATCTTTATGAGGATCCTGCAGCACTCAGGAGGCTGGCCGAGTTCACCGGTTTGAAATGTAGGTCATAAAGTGTTGCGATATTGCGTGTGTCAGTGTGCAGAGAGCGCAAGACCATTTAGTGGCAAGTGTTAGATATATTCTCTATGGTAATTGCATCGTGGGCTTAAAGGGTCTAGGGAAAGAATGAAAGTTTGTAGTGTTGTAGTAATGGATGATGTCCAGGGCGTATACTTGAGTTTGTCTGGGAGTGTGGTTTCTGATGGGTGTATGTGTAATGGTTAAAGATTGAGTTTGGAAGGTCTGCTCTTGAGTTCTCGACGGGTTATTACTGGTTTTATGTTTGTTTGTTTTTTTGTCAATATTGTATTTGTTAGGCTTTGGGGAATCTGTGGGTAGGAGTTACTGAAGTGTGAAGCAGGGGTAAGCCTTTTATATCTAGCTGGGGGCTGGTGGTTAGGTACAACGCGGTTAGGGTGGGAGGGGTCTGGTGCTGTTGAATAAAGTTGAGCACTGACCATGTTGAGGTGGGACTGTGTTGGGAAGGTGTTGTGTGTTTGCTATGCTAGGTAGCCACTGAATGTTCTCAGTGCATTATTTTGTGTGGTTGGCAGCTTTGTTGTATTTTCTTTTGAGAGTGGAAGGAGAACCAGGTGAGGCATTTTAGGAGCGGATGAAATGCTTGTAGAGGATGTTGAGGGATTCTTTTTCTTGTCCTAATCTTATGCCAGTTAGTTTTCAAAAGTCGTTTAGTTTGTGTGTTGCTTTTTTGTTGTTTTTTTTTGTTGTGGGAAGTGAATGTCGTGCGTGTCGTATGTGATGCCTAGAATGATCGTGTTTTGTTCATTGGGACTGACTGTCCATTCAGCGTGAATGGAGGATGTCTGGATGTGCATGGATGTCATCAGAATAAGGAAGAAATACGTTGCTTGTCTGGGGAGAAAAATCTGGATGTTCTGGCTCTAAGTGAAACTAAGCTCAATGCGTAGAGGGAAGAATGATTTGGGAATGCCTAGGGGGGCAAAAAAAAAAAAAAAATCGTGGAAGGACTTTCACTGCAAAGGAGCCTACATTTCCCTGCTACTGGAAGTAGCTCAGCTTTGACTGCAGGAGCATTTAAGGAAGGTCCTGGGTTACAGCAGGACTTTTAAAGAAAATGGTCCCGGGGCAATTACTTATAAAAAAAAATAGGTTCCAAATTATCTGAGAATCTTTGGTTATTGTTTTATGATATTCTGCAAAATCTAGGTCAAAATGAAAAGGCGAATTTTAGAAAAATCATTTTCAAACCCACAGTATGTAACGTCATTTTTATTGGTACACCAAACTTTCATCCTGTTGATTTCGTGGCATACCTTTCCCTACCCATCCATTTTTAGTTGTTTATTTTTATCAAGTGGAAAAGCGGATTTAAAGGGACGCGTAAGCAAAAGGCTAACAACTCGGGGGGGATTGTATCATAACACAATTGTAAATGGTTCCATTCTGTTCCACATGACTACACAATGAAAGTAAATAGGTGAACTTTAGCTAGGCTTGACTTCCATATATTGAGGGCAATTATGCAATAGTAATTACCATATTCGTCGCGATAATAGTAAGGACATTGTTATACGAGAATTTTGCTATTGATTAATGAATACGAAATTATCTTAATCTCTCCAAAAACAGGGATAGTTACCAAGAAGTTTTTTGTGAAAGGTTGTTTTAGATTTGTTTCACGATAGGGGAAAAAAATCTGACGAGCGTATTTAAAAGTGATTGTCAGGTCAAATTTGGTTATGTTAGATGCTTTATGATTTTCCGACTTAGTTTTAATAAGACTTACTCTTGATGTACATAATCATGTCACTATTCATTATTTTTGATGAACGGTTTTAACGACAATATTACTGATTTTATGAGAGACTAGAATAGAGTAACGGTCAGGTACTATGAAGAACATTATGACACAACACGGTCCTTACTCTATCTTGACCATCCCCACATGATGCAAGGACGCCATGACGACGACCACCAATTCATTCAAGAGACGAATGTGATATTCAGAGGTATGTTGTAAGTGACAGATGGCGAGCTGGAGGCTTTCAGACAAGATGAAATACAATTGAAATATAAACGGCTGCACGCTTCGTGAGCAGGTTGTAATGATTCGTACATATATGAGAAAGGAGACAGGTGTTAATAGACCGGTTAGTGCCGACAGTTGAGGACGTTTTTATTTTTTGCTACGAATCCAACGGGTTCTTCATCGTATTTAATGGTGAGAAGTTGGTACATTCTCATCATATTTGGTCACGAGTCTCGAGGAGTTTGTATCATTTTCGCTTTGTGAGGAAAGTTATAACTTCTATGGTAACTCTGCTTATCTGTTGTGTCGTCTAGGTACCAGTTCCACTTAGTGGTTGTGATATAAGTTCGTACAGTCTTGTGGAATTTGTTTGTATGAATTTAGATATTTGGGAGAAGAGTTCAGTAAGAATGGTTTTGGTGGAAGACAAGAGAAAAACTGGAGGTAGGATGAAAGCTTTGATGAGTAGAAGAAAAAAAGAATATGTAAAGTGTACAAAAGGCTTGTTTGTACGATGTGGCTGTGCCTGTAAAGTGTGGACGCGAGGCCCAAGGTTGTTCAAGTCAGAAGTGAACAAGAGCAGTAAGATCTTTTTTTTTTTTAACTTACATGGTACATGGCTGGTATTATGATGATGGATCTCATAGACTGGAGGTATGAGATTTTGGAATGTGAAGATACTAGAAAGACGCATGGATGAAAGTAAAGATGGTATGGTCAACTGGAAAATTATGTCTGATGATAGCCTGGCCAAGATTGTATATTGCAGGTCATCAGGTGGATGGGATGGATTGACATGGATATATACAAAGGCACAACTGATAAGGGCTGAGGATATTCCAGAAAAGAACGACAGAGGTTGTATTTGTGATGGAACACACTGGAAGCGTTTTTCTGCAGCTGATTGGACAAAAGCATTGCTGTTTCTTTCGTCCTATCTTTCCTTCGCTTCTCTATTTCCACTATGCAATAGCTGGCTGTGTCTCCCAACAAAGCAACTGATTTTGCTTTTCTTTTCCCTCAAACTCGTCTTCTTACACGTTCCGTGTCCCACCGAATCATCTCTTTTCTTGCAGTTCAAGAACCGTATATCTTTCCTGAAGTTGCGTCCCAATTTGGTTATTTGTTTCGCTTATTCTTGAAAAACTAAACTTTTCCACCTTGGAGAAATGCATCAATAATCCTATTCCATCAGGACATCCTATTGGAGATCAGGGTGATCGTTCTGACCTGTCCGACTAGAGGTATGTTGTTCTTACTTATCCCATTTACAAACTCTTTCAATATCTCCTCAACTCCCGTTTTCTGTAAGAAACACCTTGAATCCCAAGGTCTAGTCTCGGACCATCAGTATGATTTCGCATCACATGAGAGCCACTGGTGGTAAAATCCCTTCGTAAGTTATTATTGTCTGATCATCATCCTAAAAAGACTTTGGGGAATCCCCTCACTCCTTTCTCGTACATCTAGCGTACTTTCTAGTTGAGTTGTAAATAATGTGGTTGGGTTCAAACAACGTAACTAGTACGGTCACTGTTGTTTGACAATAGAAATCTGTTCTCATCCGGCTCATCTGCACGTATCGTCATTGTTAGGAGCAGTAGCCGTATTGTTTTCGATCGACAAAGGCCTCGGTCGAGGACTACTAAGTCCTCACCGAGGCCCAGGCCCTAAACGAAAGATAAAGAGGGAGAAGCGAAAGGAGAGGGGAATAATCTGACTTTTGGAGAAAGTGAAAAAAATATAAAAAGTTTCGTTCGCTAGAAAGGAGTGAAGAAAGATGAGGAGATGATCTATCACTTTTGGAGGAAATGAAAAAATATATAAAGTTTCGTTCGCTAGAAAGGAGTGAAGAAAGGTGAGAGGAGAATGATCTATTACTTTTGGAGGAAGTGAAAAAATCTATAAAGTTTCAGTTCGCAAATGTTGGGAAAGAAAGTGAGGAACCTGGTGTATATCAAGTCGGCCAGTTGCTGCTGCTGTTGGATATTGTGTTGTGACTAATTGTATCACCTGGTGGTTCGGTCTTACTTCTGAAAACGAAAATAAAATGTTGTGGATTGATCTTGAGGTTGTATAGTTTGGGCAAATACCTGACTGTGGCTTAAGCACGGCGGTACAACCTTTGAGCACGACAGTACGACCATTGAGCACGACGATGCGACCCTTGAGCACGATGGTACGATCCTTGAGCACGACGTTGCGACCCTTGAGCACGACGGTGCGACCCTTGAGCACGACGGTGCGATCCTTGAGCACGACGTTGCGACCCTTGAGCACGACGGTGCGACCCTTGAGCACGACGGTGCGATCCTTGAGCACGACGTTGCGACCATTGAGCACGACGGTGTGACCCTTGAGCAAGGTATATAATCTTTGCGCACGATGGCCAGAGGGCAAGATCCTTGGACCATTTCGCCGGGACATCAACATCTCTTGGTTGAAATATTCCTCCTCCACACTCAGCACTCCACCAAACGGATGATCGACGGAGAACATCCGACCAAAGAAGCTCCCGTCTCGCTGAGCACGACCTGTTGCATGCCAGACTATCCGCTGCACCAATTTCATTCTCCGGACATTTCGTTTTCGGAGCCACTTCGGTGCCACAGTCGCGGGCGACTGAGTGGGTCCTGTCAGCAGCCACGCGCGCTTCCGGCAAAAGACGTGGGTCGTGTTGCCTTCGTCACGAGTAAAGCAGTTTACTCTTGTAGAGGGCGAGATCTTCCCTCCCGGAACATCACATGCCCCACCACAAAGTGTCTAGTTCCCACGGGACTGGACGACCTCATCAGACAACCCGCTTCACGACCCTGATGACACTTTCATTGGTGTCTTCCATCACTCATTCCATCCAGTGAACAATTCCCATAGTAGCCTAACCATCATCACCATCACAACCACCACAGTAAACCCCATCACCACCAAAGCCATAGCCCCATCACCACCATCATGATATCCGTATTACTCAACCACAACCACCGTATCACCACAATTACTACGCTATTCCCATCATCACCAACACCACAGTAGCCCCATCGCCACCACTTCACCATAATAGGCCTCCTATTATGGTGAACTACATCTCGGGGGACTCAGTAGCCACGTAGGAGGGATGAAGGTCCCTCAGGGACCCAAGAGACTGTGGTCGTATAGGAGCTACTGAATACAGTCGTTACAGCAAGAAATCATCAACAACAACCCTCAACCCCAACAACATCACCAGCTGCAACTTCAGCCCCACTAATGACTCGTGCAACCTCACCATCAACCATCCTCACCAACAGGTGTAATGCCTGTAAACAACAACAATAACTACATGTAAAAGACCTCCAGCCACAAGAGCTACTTCGTCAGAAGGCTAGTGGTCCAGACAAATCACAAGATGATTACGGTTACTGGGCCATGGCTCAAGGACAGTCAACTTACAAGTCGAGGAAAATGCATTACAAAAATGTCTTTATCTTAGACCGTGAGTTGATAGGCTATAAAATAAGGACGTCTGTCTGGAGCTTCCATTATAGACTGTCTTTCTTCACTCTTAATTCAGTTTTGGTTAACACATATTTTCCCGGTACCTCAGACATCCCACGAGAATAGTTTGGCATTAAGGCTCTTCTCGCTAAGTTTCAATTTTTCTGGCCTCATTTTTTCGCCTGTTTTTGATGATCCATAATCGTCAAGTATCTCTTACCTACACAGCGCACGATGGGGAAACAAGTCTGGCGTTTCCGACTCGCGGCGGCAGACAGCCTTTGAATTTTGTATTTTCCATTTTCTCTGTGAAGCCATTCACGACCCTGCAAAAACCACCAGTCTACAAGCTCTCACTACATCAACCGTCATCCCCCCAAAAAATTGCTGGTCAGGCCACCAGTCACCGCCTTGTAAGCTGCTTGCCTGCGCGTCACACTCGCATTATTCCAGTACTGCGGCCTTTGGTCTCTGAGGAATAAAGAAATACTTCGTTACACTCAGTTTTTACGATATGAAAATTGACTCTATTCTTGTGAAGAGAAATTATTGTCTCTCTTCTTGAATAACTCTCCCATTGCTCCGTCAGTTGGTAATAATATTGTTAGATGTTAGATGTCTTGCCTTGTGAGTCAGGAAAGCTCTTTCCCATGCTCGTCATTGCTAATCTTCTCTTTAGCTGCCTAGACCTCACAGAACTAACGTCCTTCACTACACGGAACCTGGTTCCACCTACGAGGGCGTTCCTTAGCCCGTGACTTGGTCAGACTGGAGTTGAAGATCAGTAGTGGCCCACAGTAGCCTAACACATAAGCTAGTGGCCCACATTAGCCTAACACATCAGTAGTGGCCCACAGTAGCCAGTCACATTAGCTAGTGGCCCACAGTAGCCTAATACATCAGTAGTGGCCCACAGTAGCCTAACACATCAGTAGTGGCCCACAGTAGCCTAACACATCAGTAGTGGCCCACAGTAGCCAGTCACATCAGCTAGTGGCCCACAGTAGCCTGTCACATCAGCAGTGGCCCACAGGAGCATAATACATCAGTAGTGGCCCACAGTAGCCTAACACTTCAGGAGTGGCCCACAGTAGCCTAACACATCAGTAGTGGCCCACAGTAGCCTGTCACATCAGCTAGTGGCCCACAGTAGCCTGTCACATCAGCAGTGGCCCACAGTAGCTTAATACATCAGTAGTGGCCCACAGTAGCCTAACACATTAGCAGTGACCCACAGTAGCCTAACACATAAGTAGTGGCCTACAGTAGCCTAACACATCAGCAGTGACCCACAGTAGCCTATTATATATCAGCTAGTGGCCCACAGTAGCCTAGCCAACACACCCTCAGTGCATTTGTCGTCAAGTCTACCACCTCACACGTGTGGTAACCAAACACTGGACTTGTTAAGTTTCTCCACCTGGTGACGAGAATTCGTACAACATGAAAGTCATCCTTCCTCTAGTCTGAAATTAGACGTAGTCAATTCTGAGAACTCCTTGCCTGCAGGATTTTAGTTCTTCAGATTGAGTACATCTTATTCGTAGAAATCCATGTGTGTCATGATGTGAATACTCCTCAGCCAGATGCGCAGTACCAACGCAGCCGTCGTAGAGGTGTGCATGTCAGGTGTGTGTCATGTTTGGTATGAGGCATGAGCTAGACTCTCCACCTGTAGCTTAGGATTAGAGGGAGAAAAGGTGAGTGTATATGTTTGATATTTGAAAGGTATTGATCACGGTGACTTTAACCTTCTAAACACGGCGGTACGACCCTTAGGGTTGTATAACTTGGCGTCTAACCCTACCGTGAGGGACGGTACGTCCTGCTGAGGAGGGTCAGGGTTGGCGGTGGCGGTTCTGTCGTCGAAGGAGAATGTTAGGAGGTGGAGGAGGGTGGCGTACCGTCGGTGATGCTGCTGTTGCTCTTGTTTCCCGTCCTGTTGAGGAAGACGGAGGTGGGTGGCGGGATGAGGGGAGGTAAGTTTGGTGGGATGAATAGTGAACATAGTTGTTTACCACGGGCCTGACGTAACACACAGACGGTCATTGAGGATTCCTACCACACACACACACACACACACACACACACACACACACACACAACAGGGGTCCGGACGCTGAAGCGAACTGCGTCTATCAGGAGGGATGCGAGCCCCTGACACTCATGATGATGCATGACGACCTGCACGCCACCGTTGCATGACAGACCTCAGGACCTACACCCACGCAAGCTTGACACGTCGACACCCACCCCTCCCCCCTCCAACACTCTTAACCCCACACTACCTGCCGATCTCCTGACCCTCCTTAACACCCCCCCCCCCCCTCCCCGTCATCCACAGACCTGGTGGTGGAGATGACCCGGGGATTCTTACTGGGCGACCACCTCCCCTGCCGAACACCCGCCCGAGCGATGCGCACCACCCGCGCCTGATGATGATGGACGCTCCGGGTGTGGCATCCTCAGAGGAGGAGACGTTAACGAGAGGGCCAAAGTCTCCCTCAGTATGGCCTTTTATCTCTCCATCTCTCCTCGTACTGGGATATTACCAGGGGCATGGGACGTTGAGGTATATTTATGTCTGTCTCTTTCTCTATATATACTTATGAGTCTCATCCTCACAGAGCTTTCCCGTGTCAATTCTAATGTATTTCGTCCAGATTTACATAGATAAGTACCTCAGCGATTGCATGGGTGAAGGGCACGTGTCTACTGATAGATGGAGGCCGGTGTAGAGCGTACAATGGGTACAGTACATTGATACAGGAGGGAGACAGGTGGGCCCGAGTGGGGCCCAGGGACCTAGAGGGCCCTCTTTCCGTCAGGGTAGGAGGGAAGACGAGGGTTTACCAGATAGTGACAGGCAGCCATACTGAGTGCTACTGACGGTAGGAAACTAACAAAGATTTGAATGGTTTGTGACATTTGTATAACACGAGTCAAGTCGATGCCGAACATACGTATAGATAGTATCAGGGTTCGTATGTGTGCGAGTACAAACATTACAACGGGGAGTGAGAACACCTTACATTAGACGTACAGTACATAAGTTAGATAATCTGGTAAATACCTTACAAACACAAGGTTACGTATACACCGAGAATCAATGTGTATTTAGAACAGGACACAATGTTGTTATGGTGTTAATAAGTTGTTTACAGCGATAGTGACGCAAAATAAGGTCAAAGATACATTGCACATAGGTCATTTAGTAACAAAAAATGTACGGAAACCTGGACATGATATGTCAGGTGTCTGTATAGCCCAGGGCATGGCAAATTTTGAATACGGTGTCGGAATGTCTTTAAGGATATTAAGGATATTACTATATGTAATGTAGTCATGAATGTTCGAATGTTGGCCTGGAGGTTTGAAATCACTGACTCTGGAACATTTGCATATATATTGTCCTTGTTTGTGCTCATCGGGTGCAGAACTGAGTGGCCACCTGGAATGGCCTCGTCATCCACTGATAGGCCTGATTGGTCATTAGCTAAGGGCATCGCTGACAACTTCTGTCGATCCACCTTTCTTTCACTTTTCCGCTCTGACGGTACTATAGCTGTCTCTCCTGTACACAAAGTTACTCTCTTTGGTTTTCGTTTCTCTTCTAACTCCACCTTGGATGACTCTAACATTCCTTCACCCTTTGATGCTCATCTTACTAATCCTATGCCTCATCCCGTAATCTCTGTTCGGACTGTCCGAAAAGCGCTTCTTCCTCTGGACACAAGCAAGGCTTATGGTCCTGATGGCATCCATCCCCGTGTACTGAACGAGTGTGCCTCTGAACTTACCCCTGTGCTTGCTCGTCTGTTCCATTTCAGTTTAACAACCAGAAGGGTGACTGTTCTGATCCATCGGAGTATCGTCCAGTTGTTTTGTCTTGTTTCCAAAGTCTTTGAATCCCCTCCTCACCTCCTACATCCTAAGACATCTTGGATCTCGCAGACTTCTCTCTGATCGCCATTGCGTCCCCTTTAGGGCGAGATCCACTAGTGATATTCTTTCCCATCATACTAAAGTCTGGTCATCATCCCAGAAAGGTTTTCGGGAATCCTATGTAGTATACTTTGGTATATCCATAGCTTTGACAGGGTATGGCGTCAGGGTCTCATCTCTAAGCTCCCTACTTGTGGCTTCCCTCCCTCACTTTGCTCCCTCATATCTGGCTTCCTTTCTGGCTGATCTATCTCCGCGGGTGTTGATGGATCAGCCCCCCCCCCCTCCCTCTCCGGCAACAGCGATGTCCCTCGAGGTTCTGTCTTGTTTCTTATAAATTTTCTCGTTTTTATCAACGATTTCCTTTCTTCTACAAATAACCAAATGTATTCATACGCTGACGACTCAACACTGCATTTCTCCACTTCCTTCAGATCTGCTCTTTCTCTCACTCGATCGGCATCTAGTCTCAACAGAACCTCCTTTATTGACTCACATTTGGACAGGATGATGACAGGAGCCTTGGAGCCTGAGTGCTGTTAAGCTTGGAGGGCACCACGGGTGTTCCATGTGTGCACTGTTGTCCAGATCTGGGATTAGGTCTGTAGTTTGTGTATCCCACTTGGCTTCACGTCTCTGCCACACTCTCTGGGCTGCTTCTCCTAAGGTGTGAACCGACGGGTTTAATCTTGGGTCGTTATACACCATGAGGGGTCTCTCTCTCTCTCTCTCTCTCTCTCTCTCTCTCTCTCTCTCTCTCTCTCTCTCTCTCTCTCTCTCTCTCTCTCTCTTGTGAATCAAATTTTGAACACTGAATCGGACACGTCCTGGGGGAGACGGTAGGTTACGTTACGTGTATGGTGTGACGCAGCGGGGAGAGTGTGACGTTGGGCTTCTGGATCTCTATGTTACGGTGAGTGACGTGGGGCTCCTGGATCACTGTGTTACGGTGAGTGACGCGGTGCTTGTGGATCCCTGTGTTACTCAGCGTGACGCGGGGGCCCTTGGATCACTGTGTTACTCGACGTGACGGTACAAGGCCGGAGTTCCTGCATTAGCGTTACGGGGAGTGACGTGGGGGCGCGGCCCCCGCGTCAAGGGGCAGACTAACAGTATGGAGATTGACGGGAAAACTAATTTCCTGAACGACAACTGTGTCGCTCTCCTGATTGGGTACTTCCTTTGAGGGGGGGGGGTTGCAGTGGAGGAACGGAGATAGTTATAGTGTACGAATAGATGTATGGTGTACAGATAGATGTATGGTGTACAGATAGATGTATGGTGTACAGGTAGATGTATGGTGTACAGATAGATGTATGGTGTACAGATAGATGTATGGTGTACAGGTAGATGTGTGGTGTACAGATAGATGTGTGGTGTACAGATAGATGTATGGTGTACAGATAGATGTATGGTGTACAGATAGATGTATGGTGTACAGATAGATGTATGGTGTACAGATAGATGTATGGTGTACAGATAGATGTATGGTGTACAGATAGATGTATGGTGTACAGGTAGATGTATGGTGTACAGATAGATGTATGGTGTACAGGTAGATGTATGGTGTACAGGTAGATGTATGGTGTACAGATAGATGTATGGTGTACAGATAGATGTATGGTGTACAGGTAGATGTGTGGTGTACAGATAGATGTATGGTGTACAGATAGATGTATGGTGTACAGATAGATGTATGGTCGAATGAAGGGTTAAATTCTTTAATTTCTTTATCAAAGAACTCGACAGTACGGCTCTTAAGGGCGTTTGATACACCGTACTTCCTTGTTTCAAAAGATAATGATGTGCCAAAACCTGATTATGTAAAATGTTGGAACTAAATCCTTAGCGTCTGTATAGCAAGTAGGAAGGCACACCGTCGCTCGCATCCCGTGGGCGGGCGTACTGTATTGCGTGCGGGCGTATTGTTGTGTGCCGAGGTAGCGCTGGCTCCGCCCCAAGATATCACTCGACCAGAAGAATTACTGACCTAGTCAGCATGTTTACATGAGCCGTCCGTAATGACTCAGGCAAACAAAAGAACTGACATAACCTAAGACTTATATCCTTACGACATGACGAGGTCTGTTGACACCGAGGCTTTCTCCCTCCCTCCCTCACGTCTAGTGTTCGAGTTTGGCGAACTGTCGTTGCGTTCGTCACCGTCCTGGACTCCAGGTCCGTCTGTTTCCGTCTGTGGTGCGTTAATCTTCGCTGTTGACCGGAGATGATGATCGCATTACCTCACACGACCAGCGTCCGTCGCCCGTCGTCCCGCCCGTGAGTGCAGGACCTGCTGGCCCGTGGTACCGCCACATCCGGTGACCACGCGCCACCGTCGGGCTGGAACTCCTCGTTGCACGGATGTGCGCGTCACACCAGACGGCTTCTCCTGGTGTAGCGATGCTCCCTCCCTCCCTCACACTCGCCCTTCGGCTCTGGCAGCAGTCCCTAGTTCTTGCGAGGGTTCTAGAGCCCCACTTATGTAACTTCCTTAAGAGAAGACTTTTAGCGTCGTGGTGCCCCCCCCCCCTCCGTATTCGCCCTGAAGCTCACAGATTATTACATACCTTGGTGGTGTGCCTCTCCCACCCGCTCTAGCGGATCCTTCATGACCCCTGGTGAACTTCTCGGGACACCGTGTTCCGGTCAGGACCTCCGGCGGTAGTGGCCGGTCACCACACCGCCTCTTCATGTAGTCCGCCCCAGGCGACTGTGGTACACAGGAAGGCGTTACCGTCAGCAAGGTCGGTAGGTTCAGGGTCAGCTGGCACCCGTCCCTTGGTGTAGGGGGTTGGTTGGTCAGCCCTTGTCCTCAGCTCCATCTGGGAGAGCCTTCCTCACCGTCTCGTCCTCACTCACCCACTTGGTATGAGAACAAATACATTGACGCTCAAACAGATGACCCCTGACTTGGGCCAACGGATCCATTGGTGTCTGTCTTTCTCATGTACTCCCACATGATGTGCTGTTAGTCGGGGCTTTCAGAGAGGTTGGAGGGGAGTCAGTCTTGTCTTCCTGGTGACCTGGTACCTCCCAGGTTACCAAGAATAGTGCAGACTCGCTCGTCACACCAGACTGGTGGGGAAAAAAAAAAGAAGAAATGTTCACCGGTCCCGGATGGTTGAGGCTTCCGGTTACATGATCAAGCAGTCTACGGCTACACTGATGTTCTTGTTCCCAGCCTTCATGACTGCGTCCGGTGTCACGAAGCCAGACCCTGCCGCTTACGTCCCCTCTGAGCCCACAACGTGGGACAAGACCTGCACCAATGTTCATGGTCTTGACGCACGATGATCCAAAATAAGAACCGACAGAGTGGAGTCCTTGTCTTCTTCATCCTTCAATGACCACTGGAATTAATTACCTTTGGGCACCACTGGAATTACCTTCGGGCCTCACGCTCAAGACAGCAGCCCGAACGCTCTACGGCACAACCGTCTGCCAACACTTTTATCAAAACGTCAGCCGCGTCTGCCACCTCTGCTGCTGCACGATGTCCTCCAACTGCAGAACATCCTACCGTGCATAATGGTTCTTGGTGACACTAGCGGTGGCTGCTGCCTTCCCTCTGGCACGCTTGGCTTAACTCTCCCTCAACCTGCTGGATGATGTGTTCTCACGGAGTGTATAAACTCATCCCCCCAGATATGTGCGCTACTGACGGTGTGGCCGTCATACTGGTAACTGGGGACTGAGTATGGCTGGTCCCTGCCTCGCGTGATCGCCTCGCACTTGGTACCCTGCAACGCTTGGGGTCCTTGCCTGCCTGCTGACACTCACCGTGGGCCACGGCTGAACTGACCTCGAGTCCCATCTCCTGATCACTGGCCATCTTTCCGTCTCTACAGCTTGCCCGCCAAGGGTCTTGTAGTCTGCGCCCGAGGAATCGCCAGCGCTCTCACTCCTCCGAACTCGCTGCCACCTGCACGGTCCACTCCGCCAGATTGTCCTGTCGTTCGCCTCCGCCAACTGAGCCAACTACGCCTCCACGAAGTCGTCTCATCGAACTCGCGCTTGGTCGCGGCGCATAATAACCCTTCTTCCTCCTCAAGCGTGGCTGGTTCTGTGCATGACTGCAGATGTCTTAGGGCTCAAGTTCATTTCTTCTGGTGAGCGAGCGCTTCACGTACCTGTTACCACAGTGGACCCCCCTCAACCCCCGCTGGTTCTCGCGGTCTACGCAGATATCCCTGGTTCTCGCGGTCCACACTAATCCTTCTGGTTTTCGCGGTCCACGCTGATTTCTCTGGTTCTCGCGGTCCACACTGATCTTTCTGGTTCTCGCGGTCCACGCTGATCTCTCTGGTTCTCGCGGTCCACACTGATCTTTCTGGTTCTCGCAGTCCACGCTGATCTCTCTGGTTCTCGCGGTCCACACTGATCTCTCTGGTTCTCACGGTCCAAACTGATCTCTCTGGTTCTCGCGGTCCACGCTAATCTCTCTGGTTCTCGCGGTCCACGCTGATCTCTCTGGTTCTCGCGATCCACGCTAATCTCTCTGGTTCTCGCGGTCCACGCTGATCTCTCTGGCTCTCATCACGGCTACGGTCCGTCCCGTAGCTGACCCTCTGCACATTGTGCCAAACCTGTTACATCTTAGTACCTTCCGTGCGGTCCAGTCGCTGCGTGTGCCGCTCCGACCGTACTTCCTGCTGGCCGGACTTCTGTACCTGCTGGTTCACTGCTGCTACCCTTGCCGGTCACCTGCTGGTAATGTAACCCCCTTAACACCTCCCCCCCACAACCTGCTGCTCCAGCCCTCGGAGTGTTCTGGCCTCGCCCTTCCTCCTGCTGGTGTAGTCCCTGCTTATATGTTGGTCTACCTTGCTCCCTCTGTTGGTCCAGTTGTTCTGTCTGCTGCAATAACCCCTCCTGCTACTTCGCCACAACGACAGCTTCTGCCTTTTGCCTTACCTGGGTCCTGGCTGCTGCTTGTATGCCCCCGCCCCCGCGTCCTGACCCTGACTTACTTCCTATACCTTCTACTTCTACTACTACTGCCACCACTACTGCTGCTGCTACTTCTGCTACTACTACTACTACTAATACTATTGCCGCTACTATTATACTGCTGCTACTACTACTGCTACTAATATTACTACTATTATTACCACCACTATTTTACTAAATATTACTATTATTATTACCACTACTATTATACTACTGCTACTACTATTGATGCTGCCACTACTACTACTACTACTACTACTACTACTACTACTACTACTATACTACTAATACTGCTGCTGCTACTGCTACTGCTACTACTACTACTACTACTACTACTACTGCTACTGCTACTACTACTACTACTGCTGCTACTACTACTACTACTACTGCTACTATTACTACTACTGTTGCAACTGGTGTCTTTGGACGTTGTAGGCATCTGCTTTAGCATCATCATCATCATCACCTGTGTCCTCCCCAAGTCACCTGGTCCTGTCGCCTGGTACACACTCCATCCTGACGTTCCAGCATCACGCCCTCCACACTCACCCATCACTCCCTCCCTCCCCGCCAACACTCCTGCAACCAGTCGTTACGTCGACCTTTATGGCCTTTGAGATGTGGGATCTTTCTTGTCATTGTTTAAAAAGTGTGAGGCGGTGTGGGGAACGGTTGTTGTGGGGGGGGGGGGGGGGCTGAGTCATACACCACTTTATAAAAAACAACAACGGTGACCTTTATTTAAATGACACACGAGGTTCGTCAAAGGGGAGTGGGGAGTTTCACCCAGGGAGCTTTCCCCAGGCCTCAAGACCAGGAGGCACACGGTTCCCACTAGAGGAATGAACTGACCACGATCTGTGAGGTTAGGTGGACTGGCCTTAGTGTAGTAAGGGGGTGGTTAAGGCGTCCTCAGTATGTGATCTGGATATCCGACTGCAGGACTGGCTCACAGTGTTCAGTGCTCTCGTTGTGGATCCGGCAGCAGGAGCTGATGGCGTCTCCGGTGTCTGGATGCCGTTTGTTTTGGCACTAGGCCTATCAACTGCCACGGTCATTAAGGCAGTTCAAGGTCGAGAGATATAATCACTAGTCGAATTACCTCGAGAACCAACCTCAGGTTTTCAGGCATTCAAGATGTTACTAAGGCCATACAGACTCTCACTTCCCGCCAAGAACCCGACTACGTAACATGATTGCAAAGAATTGCAAATGAAATTCAAACAATAAATACGGACCATTGGGTCCTCCTGACGAGGCACTTTGTGAAGCTGGAGGAGATGAAAAACTCGTTGATCAGTGAGGGGAAAAAATAGAAAGACCTGCAGATGTTTTATAGAAAAAAAGTCCTGTAAACTTTACATGTAATTAAGGAGACGTTAACGATGTCATTTGCGGATCTGAAGCGAAATATCTACCAAGTTTTATCTAGCACTGGATGTGTGATGCCACCAAGGCTGTTTAATCTGTTCTTGGGCGGGATGACAATGGACGGGTCGTCACTATCTTCGGGATATCGGTGGTTGGCGGGAGGGGAACTGGCTTGGGAGGCGAACCAGTTGTTGTTTGTTGATGGCACGGCTATGTTGGTGGCAGACGGTGGAGAAAAATCCCCAAAACTGATGACGGAGTTTAGGAAGACGTGGTAACCAAGGAAAACAGTTGATAAATGCGAATGAAATTAATGTAATAAAGAGAGGGAGAGGATAGTTTGAAAGAGGAAAACCCTGAGGAAATGGAGCACTTTGAGTATCAGGGAGTGGACGTGATAGCTGATGAAACCAAGGGGGAAGGACGCGAAGCATATGGCGGAAGATTCCACAGTCTTACATGGAATGAGATGTGGCAGGCGAGGTCATCGTTTGTAAGGCAAAGAAAGATATCGTTGAGGGAATGGTAATCCCACCAGTGTGGTTTGGAAGAGTGAGGAACTGTTGGAAATGAAATGCTTAATTAAGGACAATATGTAGCCTGGAGAGGGTTGATCAGGTAAGGAGTGAGGGTGTTAGATAGAAAGGCGTGGAAGTTCAATTTTACTACGAGGGCCGACCGCGGTATGCAGAAAGCGGTAGTTGATAGATCAGCCTTCTCCCTTTTCTCCATCATCATCAAGGTTCACTCTTGTCCCCTACACTTTTCCTCGTTTTTATGAATGATTTTCTCTCTTCCTCAAATAACCAATTGCAATCCAACGCCGACGACTCAGCACCTGCTTCTTTCCCCATACGTCGAAGCTTTGGAACTCTTTAACCTCAAATGTTTTTCCAAATAACTATGACCTGGCACATTTTAAAAGACACTTTTTTTCCACTTCTAAAATTCGCAAATATTTTCACTTCTTTTTCCGTTTCCTAATTCTCTCTGTATTTCAATTAAGGCCCGGCCTTATGTATTCGCCATTTTCCGCGTGAACGAGGTAGCGTCAAAAACAGAGGACTGAGCCTCAGAGGAAAAATCCACACTTGGCCCCCGTTTCTGTTCCTTCTTTTGGAAAAGTAGAAACTGGACGGGAGGATTTCCAGCCCCCTGTTCCCAACCCTTTTAGTCGCCTTTTACGACACGCAGGGAATACGTGGGATTATTCTTTCTCCTCTATCCCCAGGGATAATATATATATATATATATATATATATATATATATATATATATATATATATATATATATATATATATATATATATATATATATGTGTGTGTGTGTGTGTGTGTGTGTGGACTGGGGTGGCGAGTAGATACGGGTGAACTTTTGACCTTTACCTCTTTAAAATTTCGGCTTATACAAGAACCATCTTCAGGCAAACTGAGTGAAATGCAAATGTATGATACTAAATATTCACAGGACTATTCTCTACCTTGCTGGACTACTGCACCATGTTCTGCACGGGCGCCTGGCTCTCCCCAGACCCCTGCCATGTACCCCTATTTAGTTATCCCCACTCTCCCAGTATAGATTTTCATTCATCTTTTCCAGATAACCTTATTGTGGACCATCACATCTCCTGTTATCTGTCCTATCCATGTACTCTCCATCTTATGAAACCAGCACCGTCATTATCGGTCCTTTCTCTTATGTATATGTGGGCAGCTTCGAAGGCTTTTTCTCACTTGTTACATCCTTAGTGTGGATAACAAGCACAGTGACACTCCTTTCGGCCACAGCTCATCCTGTTTCCCCACAGTAAATGACCGGACATCCAGTACAGGGGACACTGTATAGTATACCACGCTATCCTTGTTGATAATCCTTCCGGCATATTGTTTTCGATACATCGCTTATATTCATCCCTGACGAAGTAAACATAGCTGAGGTGTGTGTGTGTGTGTGTGTGTGTGTGTGTGTGTGTATGTGTGTGTGACCGGACTCTGCCTGTTTGTGGTTATACTGCAAATGGGAATTCACCTTAGGCAAAGACGTATCATCGCCGATAGAAAGAAAGAAGTCCATTCACCTCAAGGAAGTTTGTGTTTCAAGGGAGTCCATCATTCCTCTGCTCCTGAATGGAGTGTAGCTTGGAAGTTGGAGGAAACCCCATGAAAGGGGTGTGCATCTGGCAACATCCTCGCCAAAACTGAATAACGTAGAAAAAGAAAAATGATCAAGTATTGTGGAAAAAAAGATAAAGTAATAATACTTTTAAGAAATGTCTTAAAGCAACACATGTGATCAGAGTCAGGCTTCATAATGGACTGAAGATAACAGGTGTGACGTATGGAGCCCCCTGGGGGCGCCTGCTACCCCAGGGGGCCTGTTTGCCTCCATCTTTTCCTAACTTTTTTTCCTCCTCACAAGACTACCCTCACACAAACCCTCTCTCAAATTCCTCAATTCCCACCACGACTTTTTCCTCCAACAGTCAACAACCGAAGAGTGACAGACTCTCGTGGATTTACCTGAAAAAAAAAAATATATATATATTAAGCAGGAATGTCTGCTTCCTTGCCCACGCTCTTACCTTAGCCGCTTGCGGCCAGGAGAGAGAGAGAGAGAGAGAGAGAGAGAGAGAGAGAGAGATTTACCAAATGGCACGTACCTCCCGCCGCAGGAAAATCTCGAGTTACGGAGAACGAGTCGCGTGAGTTTACGCCTTGGCAGGTGTTACGTGTGAAGATGGAGAGATTGTTTTGTTTGGTGCGGTGGACGTCATCACACCGAGAGCGGACGAGAGGCAGGATAGACAGGGCTAGGAGAGAGAGAGAGAGAGAGAGAGAGAGAGAGAGAGAGAGAGAGAGAGAGAGAGAGAGAGAGAGAGAGAGATTGCCTTCCTTACATTTTCTCCGCTCATGTTAGGTTTGATGCCGCATTTGCCTCGTAGAGCGTAAAAAGGAAAAAAAAAAAAATTGCGTGAGCAAATTTACCTTCGCGCCAGCCCAAAGTAGAAAAGGTGGGTCAGGATACATTTTCACAGTGGTAAGTTTTCTCTCGGCGGCAACCTCACCACTAAACTCTCAAACCCCTTCGCTTCCACAGGAACCCATACAAGTCTGAATAAACTGCTGGCCGACGAATGTTATGTTACACCAGAGCCGTCGGCCGGTACATTGTCGGCTCTGTCCGTAGAATTTGCCGCCAACTGATGGCTAACCACCAGTTCACACTGAGCCAGTATCGATTAAAGTGAATTTAGTGGACACAATCCCGCGAACTCCATGCATCTCCCCACTAGGTTATGTCGACTGGAAATTTCTTTCGACAGCTGTTCCCCTGCGGTTTACGGCACAAAACAAAACATCCAGGTAGTTTTCAAAGAAGGAGGAACGCGCGCGCGTGTGTGTGTGTGTGTGGTGGGAGGGTGGAGAGAGATGGGGAAGGGGGTTAAGAGAAGGGGGAATGGGGAGAAGAGGAGATGGGGGTGCCTAGGAAAGGACATAGGAGGCAGTGAGGGAGGCGAGGGACGGGCAGTATTGGCGCCTTTCCCACCGGTACTGAGGTGATGCCATACAATATTGCACACCACTACACACACACACATTCGTACATTCACCCATAACGCCTTTGTTACATCGAGAAAACTTGTACTTTTATGCACACGAGATGTGTGGATACACGTACGGTACTTAGAACTTCCTTATCTAAATGCAACACACTCGGATTCGTGAAGGAAAAAAAAAATCCACGAAAAAATACATTGTAAATGCATCGTCCGTCCGTCCCTGATGATGCTCGCTTCTGTTGTTATGGTGGTTGTTTATGTGGGGGGTTGGGTGGGGTGGGGTTAGCATCTGTCTATTGCTGGATTAAATATTAAAGTACGTTTCTCTCGCCATGTTTGGGTGGGGGGAACATAACCAACCAGCGTTTTAGCTGAATGCAAATCTTGCACCAGTCTGACAACATTCCTAGGATGAACAAAAATCATAATGCAAATCGTATGGCAATACCGGGGCTGAGCCTCCCGCCCTGACCTCCCTGTAGTGAACACCATAAATACTGACCGCTTAAGCCACGCTCTCTTATCAGCCACGCTGGCACCCGGCCAATATCAACCACTGTTTCGGTAGTTTTAGTTATCGGTAAATGAATATACTCCACGCCACAGGTGTCCTCAGGGAGCACTATACCGAACACAAAATTTTTCGGGAGAGAGAGAGATTACCAGTTGATGCTGCCAGCGTTCACTGTGAGGCTCGTTGTCTATAGGTCTCATCCATAATTACATAACCATCTGGACGCGTCGTTACGCCTCCTAACGACTGGACTACCTGGTGGATGAACAAGAGAAGAAACCACTCCGTGTTCAGCGAACACAGACAGGCCTCTCGCGACGCCCGAGCTGAATGGGCGCTCAAGAGTTGCCGCATTCAGCCACGCGCCCTGGACCGTGTAAGCGACACACACTCTACCCCATACGGACTTGTTGGTTGTATATGTCGTGGGGTTGGGGGAGAGGACAACCTCAATCCCCCTGCCCCTCCCCACCCTCATCTTACAGGTCTTATCACTCATGAATGAAGATTAGACCAGATAATAATGTCATGAAGTCAAGGTGATAAAAGGCGCTGATATTCAGCCTTGAAAGAAACGGGAGTGGAAGGAATGCAGCGAGCGTTCCTTCATGATGCACTACTCTCCACCATGCCACTGACCACTGACTGCCACAGTGTTCTAAAAAAAAGTATAATAATTATCTGAAAAAAAAATGGACTTCAGTGAGGAGCTAGAAATAGCTAGTCTTAGGCAAGCAGACAAACATCCCTGTCATCCGAAGCTGAGGCTCGTCCAGTTGTGATTTATATTTTGTTACTTGAATCGTCGTCGTCTGTGGTTGTAGAATGGGGGAAAAATGGTTGTAGATATGTTGATAAGAAGTTGGAGAAATTCCCCTGTTGGTTGGTTAACAAATTAAGACAACTGGATTTCCTTCTCCTTGGCTGAAGAGTTGCCACGTCGAGAATAATCTTTGAACACCCTCTTGTTTCTGTCGTCTGAAAACCTGAAGAAGTTATGACGTTCACAACATTCTGAGATGCATGCAGCCATCTTAGTAACCGTGCACAATTTTCCATGTGAAATGTTGAATTCCCTCGCGTCAATATGACATAATGTCCTCCGACTGGATCAGTATGATTGTATTGTTACACACGTCACGCCATGAGTCTCCTACCCATCATAAGAATAGGTTACAGTGAGGTACAGTGTCATTTACAGTGACTGATTGTGGAGGTCGGTGTGAAATACAATGTTGTAAAGTTCACAATCAACGAGAAAATCATAACACTGAGAGACGGTTCTATACAGGCTACTGGGATTGTGAGGCCATTATTGCTAAAGCACAGGAGTGACTCCATACCTTGAAATGGTGAGGTATTTGACACTATTCGGATAATATACATCACGTTAGAATTCGACAAGGTCATACTGCAAGGTCACTACATATAATTCTCGGCGTTCTCTCCCTTTCTCGTTATTGCATGGTACTCCACGGGTCTCGTCCGTGTGCCGGTCATCCTGTGAGCTGAAGAACAAGACGCAAGTGCTTGAAGGAGGTAGTGTAATGGTGAGGTGGAGAGGGTGGTGATGGTGACGGTGACGGGGGCGGAGGTGTGCTGGTGGGAACAGCGGCGGTGTCACGTGACCGTCGCCCACCCGCCGCACTCCGCCAGCCAGACCCCGGCCAGCCACACTTCAAAATTCACCTCCGCGCCAGTTTCTGACAGTTAAGCAACCAAACCCTCTCCAATATGTCGGACGACGCTGCCGTTGCACCAGCTGAGAACAACGTTGGAACGCCTGCTGAGGTAAGACAGAAAATTATTTTTATTTGTCCCCCCTGATACACAGAAGAGGGTAAAGTAGCGGTGGCTCGCCAAATACGGCCACCCAGGCTCACATTCTAAATTCATGTCTTGTTATGTATCATACAGATAAGCGTCCACTACCCCATGTAACCCCTCTGCAAACCCAAAAGATGGTATGATAACGTTATGCCTCCTTATTTTGAAGGCTGAAATACTGAATTGTAATTTTGAAGGACGGCTGTGTGAGCCAAAATGGCGAGTAACTCTGCTTGATCAATCCGGTCGGGTGGCGGTTTGAAAACCGAATTTCCCGCCAGAATATCCTAGAAATTCCCGCCAAAAGTTTATTCTCAATTTGTAGGTTTATATGCCTAAAGGACGCTCGGAATGAACGGAAATATTTTTAGAAAATCAGGAGCACATGTCAGATGGAGCAGAGGTATTTGTAATGGTAAATTTGTTGGATAATTCAGTTTGCGGCAAGAAGGCATCGGCGGGTGCGCGCGGTCGATGGCTGGCCCCGCCACCAGCTGCCACTTCGCCACACTTTCGCGATTTAATATTGATGAACGGGAGAGTGTAAACTTGAGTTAGAATTATGCCACAATGCATATAACACGTAGCGTTGATTGTGACTGTTGAAATGAAAAGAAAGTATGAGATATTTGGGGTAGTTTAAGAAGTGTTGGCAACTCTCTGTGGCTATCAGAAGTTATACCGTATCACTTGATAAACTTGCATTTGCTGTTTTGAATTCTTTCATTTAAGAATTTTTCTCCTAATTCTCACAAACTCACCTGACTGTAAATGTGTGGAAAATAAATATCAGAAAATTTATAATGGAATGAATGTCGCGAAAAGATAACGCATTAAGATTTGTAATTTTTTTTATATAACGTGAAACTTTTTTTACCTTGTAAAGCAGCTTAGTGAAGGTAATGTCCAATATGATGAATAACTGTCTGTGCCATGTGCTTTAATATATGACATTTTAAGAAGCATCAGTTCATTTGTGCTTGACAACTGGGCGCGGATCCTTCGGAAGGGAGTGTGCTGTTAACACATCATCTAAGCTTTAATTACACCGTGTCTAAAATGTCTTCAGAATTAACTCTTCAATATATATTTTTTTGTACTCACTGGGCTTCAAAGTTTGAATAACGCCATTACCCCCGTCCCTGAAATTCATGAACAATTGGAGAGCTTCATTTTCTTGTGGCCAGTGTGAATTTCGGTAAATATATCTTGAATTTAAGAGTTTAGAATGGATTATAAAACTGGCGGGTCCTTATAACCTCGTCCCTCAGTGAGGTAGGTCCGCTGGGAGTTAGTGCCTCTTGCCCACAGCAGCCGACGCGCGAACGCCCGACCGGGGTACGCTGCTGCTGCTGCTGCTGTTTGAACTGAGCGTCGCATCTGCTGATGAAAACGGTTTCATCTACGCGTTCGTGGCCATTCATATTGATTCATACATTATCCTGGGCATCATTAAACCTCTTTATTTCCGCGGGCTGCATCGACCGACACTTCTCCCAGGACAGCGGGAAGGTTTTAGAAGCCTGTGAAGGACTGGGATGTGGTGTACACCACCCCCCTCATCAAACTGAACCCACCCGAACCCACCCACCACGGCCAGGAACAACCCCACCCTCAAGCCCCCCACACCCACCCACCAACGGCCACTGGCTTGCCTCCCTCCTGGGGGCTGGAGGCAGCTGCTTCTGCTGGTGTTATACGGATTATTTTGGGGAGCCCGGCCAGCCCAAGCACAAACTGTAAATGCTTATGAGTTTTTGTCCTACAGAGGCGATCAAATCACGGCCTTTTTTTTTTCTTCATGCGTGTGAGGCAAGTTCCGTTTGGTGAAGTGGTTAGGCGATGAGGTCGGTGATAGGATGGCGTTTGGCCACAGGCTGCAACAGAAGATCAAGCACATACCTGCTGCTGCTGCCGCGGCTCATGTCACTAGTCACGGCTTTTATTTACGATTTACTCAGTTCTCAGTGAGGAATTTTTTTATGTATTTATATTTACTTTCCCTCAGTTGTTTGAACTTTAAGGATCTTAGTGGTATAAGTTATGACATCCTGTTTCACTTTGGTTCACGTCGAAAGGAATTGTCTCAAAAAGTCTTTTTTTTTTTTTTTTTATGTATGACACAAGTAATGGAGTAAACCAGGTTGTATGGCAGACCTGAGTAGCGACACGAAGAAAACGCTCTTTTCTAGCTGGCCGACACTTAAATGCCAGAGTAGGCCTACCACCAACCGGTCTTGATTACGTTGATACGTATCAAATTCAGAGTGTCACTTTATATCGTGAGGGAGTAAAATATATACCTAAGCCCTTCCTGATACGCGTGTGTATTCACCGTGGTGTCGTGTGAGCTACCATCCTGGCAACTTTAGGGTGTTTGGGGTGTTTTATTCCCTCAATTATCTCCTTGGCTTACACGTTTGGTTAACGTTGTGGTCAAGAGTGTGTTGACTAGGCGTTTGCTAGAAAGAATTTGTGGGAGACTTACTCGGAGAAAGGGATGTGTATGTGGTGTTTATGGATCCTGAAAAAGTGTATGACAGTAGTATTGAGTATATGGTGTGGGAGGAGGAAAAATACCAGATGCAGTAAGGAGGTTTTTTATCGGGTGTGTAGAGCACGTGAGGGAGGGAGGGTGGGTGTGTATATCCGGTTGAGGTTGGGGGCTGCGTCAAGGGGGTATGTAATGCCACCGCGGCTGTTTGGTCTGTTTATGGCCTGGGTGGCGAGGGACGGAAATGCCAGAGTCTGGGAGATAATGGAGGGTCTGCAGTATGCTTGGGTCAGTTTGCCCTGGGCGGTGTATACGTTGCTTTTTGCAGATGACGCGACCGTAGTGGCAAACTCAAATGAGAAGACTGCAGTTGCTGGTGTTTGAGTGTGGGAGGATGGCGTAGAAAAAGAAGTTTGAGGGATGATTGGACTGAAAGTAATGTGGTTTACCATTGTTTGCTTAGTTTGAGTTTGAAGGGGATAACACAGACTCATTCTTAGAAATAGGTCCTGTGTAATTTGAAATAAAATTATTATATATATATATATATATATATATATATATATATATATATATATATATATATATATATATATAATCCCCTCGACCTGATTGCCGTTTCCCGCGTTAGCGAGGTAGCGCCAGGAACGGTACAAGAAAGGCCTCATCTGCTCACATCCATTCTCTAGCTGTCATATGTAATGCACCGACTCCACAGCTCCCTATCCACAACCAGGCCCCACAGACCTTTCCATGGTTTCCCCCGGCTTCTTAATATGCCCTGTTTCAGTTCATTGAAAGCATGTCGACCCACATCATTCCAGTAACCATCCCTTGCACGTCTTGCACCCTCCTGCATATTCATGCCTCAATCGCTCAAAATCTTTTTCACTTCATCCTTTCATCTCCACTTTGGTCTCCCCATTCTCTTTGTCCCCTCCACTTCAGACGCCTACATCTCTGTCTTTACCTTTTCTCACTCATTCTCTCCATATGTTCAAACCATTCCAGCACACCCCTTTAGCTCTCTCAACTGCCCTTTTTCTATTGCCACACCTCTCACCCTTTTATGACTTCCACAATCAAATCACCTCACACCACATATTGTCCTGAAACATTAATTTCTAGCACATCCAGCTACCCGCACACATCGGCATCTGTAGCCCATGCCTCGCGTCCTCACAATATTGTTGGGACTACCATACCTTCAAACAAACTTTTCCGCCCTTCCAGATAGCGACTTCCCTTTCCACAGTCTTCAATGCTTCCAGAACCTTTGCTAGCTCATCCACCCCATGACTCACTTCCGCTTCCCATTGTTCCTTCCATATCCACATTCCTGGTAGCTATAACACTTCACTTCCCCCCCCCCCCCTTTTTTTTCCATTCAAACACACCCAAACTATCCTTTTCCTCTACCCTGCTAAACTTAATAACATTGTTTTATTTACATTTACTCTCAACTTCCTTCTTTCACAAACTCTTCTAAACTCAGCCACCAACTTCTACAGTTTCTCCCTCCAGTCTGCCACCAAAGGTGTGTTATCAGCAAACAACAGCTGACTCTCATTTCAGGTCCCCTCATCTGCATACTCACCCCTTTCTCCATGAGTCTTGCATTTAGTTTCCTCACCACCCCATTTATAGACATACTAAACAGCCATGGTGACATGACACATCCCCGTCGCAGACCAACCATCACATGAACTACTTACTCTCTCCCAACTCGCACACATACCTTACTCCCTTGATGAAAACTTATCACTCCCAGATGTATATTCTTTATATTTCTACAAGACATCTTTGTCAACGCTATCCTATGCTTTCTCCAGATCCATAGATACTACAAAGAGATCCTTCTGTTTCTCGAAGCATTTCTCACACACATTCTTTAAAGCAAACACCTGATCCACGCATCCTCTACCACATCTGAACCACATTGTTCCTTCACAGTCTGATGTTCTATGTATGCCTTCACCATCTCAATCACCACTCTCCCACACGAGTTATGAGGTACGCTCAACAAACTTACCTCTGTAAGTTGAACACTGAACATGTATTTCGCCAGTCGTCAGGCACCTTACCATGATCCATACATATAGTGAAAATACAGACCGACTAATCAGCAACACAGTTTCATAAGAAATTCAGCAGCAGTACTATCCACTCTAGCCACCTTGCCTTATTTCATCAGTGTATGACTGGAGAGCATGGGGGTTATTCAGCAACTGAAATGGTGGTGAAAAGCTTGTGGAGTTGTGTGCCGGAAAAGGACTGATGATTGGGAATACCTGGTTTCAAAATAGACATACACAAGGACATGTGAGTACCACGTATATGTATGAACACATTATTGAATTACATACTAATTGATAGACATGGAAAAGAGACTTTTGAATGTGAATGTGCTCAGAGGGGCAGCTGGTGAGATGTCTGATTATCATCTTGTGGACGAGAGGTGAGGATTTGCGGAGGTTTTCGGAAAATGGGAAAAATATGACGAGTGAGGAAAGAGTGGTGTAACTAGGCGAGATGGATAAGACACATGTGTGAAGAAATAGCAATAGAGATTGAGTGTAGAATGGCAAAAGTATTCTAAGTATTCCTTACATACATTTTTCAAAGCAAACACCTGATCCACACATCCTCTACCACTTTTGAAACCACACTGCTGTTCCCCAATCTGATGATCTGTACATGCCTTTACCCTCTCAGTCAATACCCTCCCATATATTTTCCCAGGAATACTCAACAGACATATACCTATGTAATTTGAACACTCACCTTTATCCCCTTTGCCTTTGTACATTGGTGCTATGCATGCATTCCGCCAATCCTCAGGGACTTCACCTCAAACCATGCATACACTGAATATCCTTACCAGCCAGTCAACAACACAGTCACCCCTCTTTTTAATCAATGCCACTGCAATACCATCCAAACCCGCCGCCTTGCCAGCTTTCATCTTCCGCAAAGCTTTTACTACCTCTTCTCTGTTTACCAATCCATTCTCCCTGAGCCTTCCACTTCGCACACCACCTCGACCAAAACACCCTATATCTGCCATTCTATCATCAAACACATTCAACAAACCTTCAAAATGCTCACCCCATCTTCTCACTTCACTATTACTTGTTATTACCTCCCCATTACCCTTAACTAATGTTCCCATTTGTTCTCGTCTTACGCACTTTATTTACTTCCTTCCAAAACATCTTTTTATTCTCCCTAAAGTTAAATGATACTCTCTCACCCCAACTCTCATTTGCCCTCTTTTTCACCTCTTGCACCTTTCTCTTGACCTGCCTCTTTCTTTTATACATCTCCCAGTCATTCGCCCTATTTCCCTGCAAAAATCGTCAAAATGCCTCTCTCTTCTCTTTCACTAATAATCTTACTTCTTCATCCCACCAATCACTACCCTTTCTAATCTGCCCACCTCCCACCTTTCTCATGCCACAAGCATCTTTTGCGCAAGCCATCACTGCTTCCCTAAATACATCCCATTCCTCCCCCACTCTCCTTACGTCATTTGCTCTCACCTTTTTCCATTTTGCACTCACTCTCCCCTGGTACTGTCTAACACAAGGCTCCTTTCCAAGCTCACTTACTCTCACCCCTCTCTTCACCCCAACATTCTCTCTTCTTTCTGAAAACCTCTACAAATCTTCACCTTCGCCTCCACAAGATATTGATCAGACATCCCTCCAGTTGCACCCCTCAGCATTTTAACCTCCAAAAGTCTCTCTTTCACGCGCCTATCAATTCACATGTAGCCCAATACCGCTCTCTGGCCATCTCTCCTACTTACATACGTATACTTATGTATATCTCTCTTTTTAAACCAGGTATTCCCGATCACCAGTCCTTTTTCAGCACAAATCTACAAGCTCTTCACCATTTCCATTTACAACACTGAACACCCCATGTACACCAATTATTCCCTCAACTGCCTCATTACTCACCTTTGCATTCAAATCACCCATCACTAAAACCCGGTCTCGTGCATCAAAATTACTAACACACTCACTCAGCTGCTCCCATTCTCATGCCCAGGTGCATAGGCACCACTAATTTCCCATCTCTCTCCATCCACTCTCAGTTTCACTCATATCAGTCTAGAGTTTACTTTCTTACACTATCACTTACTCCCACCACTCCTGTTTCAGGAGTAGTGCTACTTCTTCCCTTGCTCTTGTTCTCTCACCTACCCCTCACTTTACTTCGAAAACATTCCCAAACCACTCTTCTCCTTTACCCTTGAGCTTCCTTTCATTCAGAACCAAAACATCCAGGTTCCTTTCCTCAAACGGACTACCTATCTATCCTTTTTTCTCATCTTGGTTACATCAGCACACATGTAGACACCCCCAATCTGAGCCTTCGAGGAGGATGAGCACTCCCCGCATGACTCCTTCTGTTTCCCCTTTTAGAAAGTTATAATACAAGGGGAGGGTTTCTAGCCCCCGCTCCCGTCCCCTTTAGTCGCCTTCTATGACACGTGAGGAATGCGTGGGAAGTATTCTTTCTCCCCTGTCCCCATGGAGATATATATATATATATATATATATATATATATATATATATATATATATATATATATATATATATATATATAATATTATTATCATTGTTATCCCTTGGATAGGGGAGAAAGAATACTTCCCACGCATTCCTTTGCTTGTAGAAGGCGACTAAAAGGGAAGGGAGGGGGGGGGGGGTGGAAATCCTCCCCTCTCGTTTTTAGTTTTCCAAAAGAAGGAACAGAGGAGGGGGCCAAGTGAGGATATTCCCTCAAAGGCTTAGTCCTCTGTTCTTAACATTACCTCGCTAACGCGGGAAATTGCGAATAGTATGAAAAAAAAAAGTTTTATTATACTTAACCGCCGTCTCCCGCGTTTGCGAGGTAGCGCAAGGAAACAGACGAGGAATGGCCCAACCCACTCACATACACATGTATACACATAAATGCCCTCACACGCACATGTACATACATATACATTTGAACGTATACATACATATCCATACACAGACATATACATATATACACATGTACAAATCCATACTTGCCTTCATCATTTTCCGTCATCACCCCGCCACACACGAAATAGCATCCCACCCTCTTCCCTCCAGCGAGGCAGTGCCAGGAACAGACAAAAAGGTCACATTCGTTCACACACACATACACACACACACACACACACACACACACACACACACACACACACAAATATAGGCCTCATAGACCTTTCCATGCTTTACCTCGGACGCTTCACATGCCCTGGCTCAGTCCATTGAAAACACGTCGGCCCCTGTATTCCTTATCGATCTAGGGCACTCTATCCCGTGCAAGCCTTTCACCCCCAGCATCTTTAGGCTTTGATCATTTAGAATTTTTCACAATCCCTCTTTCCATCTCCAATTTGTCCTCCCGCTTCTTATTCCCTCCACATCTGACACATGTCCTCTTTGTCAATCTTTCCTCACTCATTCTCTCCATATGTTCATACCATTTCAACGCACCCTTATCTGCTCTCTCAACCAAACTCTTTTTTATTACCACACATCTCTCTTACCCTTTTGCCCCTTTATCTAACCACCTCACACTAAAATATAGATATCAAACATTTCATTTCCAGCACATCCACCCTCCTCCGCACATCCTCATCTATTGTCCATGTTTTTCATCCATATAACATTGTTGTAAGTACTGTACCTACAAACATACCCATTTTTGCCCACCCAGACAAAGGCCTCTCTTTCCACGCATTTTTTTTATTACTCTCAGAACCTTCGCCCCCTCGCATACCCTATGACTCACTTCCGCTCCCATGGTTCCATTCGTCGCCAAGAACACTCCCAGATATATAAAACACCTCACATCCTCCAATTTTTCTCCACTCAAACTCACACTCCCAGCTAACCTGACCCTCAACCCTGATGAACCTAATAACCTTGGCCTTATTCATATTTACTCTTAAATTTCTCCTTTCACACACTTTTCCAAACTCAGTTACCAGCTTCTACAGATTCTCACCCGAATCTGACACCAGTGTTGTATCATCAGCAAACAACAACAGTCTCGCTTCCCAAGCCCTCTCATCCCCTACAGACTGCTTCTCGCCCAATTTCCCAAGACTGTCGCATTTACCTCCCTCACCACCTTAACCACGAACAGATTAAACAGACCGCAGACCATCTTTTACTTAGAACCATTCACTCCCCTCTCTTCCTACTCGTACACATGCCTTACGCCATTGACAAAAATTTCTCACTGCTTTTAAGATCTTTCCTCCTGCACCATATATACTAAAGACCTTCCACAAAGCATCTCTATCAACCGTATCATATGCTTTCTCCAAATCCATAAGTGCTACATACAAATTCTTTTGTTTCTCTTAAGTATTTCTCACAAACGCATGATCCTCACATCCTCTACCACCAGTGGTTGTCTCATTGTTTCTGTGTGTATCCATCGCATCCTCGTGAGGAGCGTGTGTGGAGCGGTCGGTGGAGCAGGTGGGAATGACTGTGAGTAGCTGGGTGAGGCTGTGCAATACCTGTGGGGCGGTCGTGCACGTAGCGCCCCGAGCTCATTGACTGTTGCGTGGTGCAAGGGCATGTTGTTTTCTCCTGTTTTGGCCTATGTTCTGACTTGATTTTGTGTATGTTCCCTCATAATAAATGGCGCTTCGGCGATGTGTTGGCGTCTTGTGTTTTGTTCAAGACGTAGTAACACTTGTGGATTTAACAGCTGACCCTCTCGTGTTAGGGCAGTGTTATGATTCCGGGTGACGTGTGTTTGATGGGTCCGACTTTTCAAGTGTAGGGTAGGTCTTCTAGAGAGCACTTCCCATGTAGGTCGTTTTGCTAAGGAGCTCACAGTCTCCTTGTTGATGTTTGAATTCATAAACTACTTTGGACATTTGTCATATGTCCTGTTTTTCCTTATATATGCCTGGTTGTGCATGATGAGATAGTGCATAACTAGCTTGACTCTGTCGTCTTGTGTTGTGTGCCTGGTGTTTGTGGAGACAGATGCACGTATACTACGAGATATCGTTGTACTTTTAAGAGAGACGTAGACGGAGTGGAGATGGTACTGCGTCGAGCAACGAAAATCATTTTCGCATTGAGGAACACATCCTTTGAAAGTCTACTCAACTCTTTTAGTCTTTTCAACTAAGGAGAGAGCTGATTAAGAGGTGATTTGATACAGGCATTCGAAGTTATAGACATCCCTTCTTTCATACATATGCACTGTTTCCTCCCCCCGCGAGCGAGGTAGCATCACGAACAGATGAATGAACTAAGGGTCACATATCCTACGTATTGTAGGGGGAATGAGGGAACAGAGGGAGGAGCCAAGCGAGGATATTTATTTTTGTTCTATACCTGGATAATCCTAGAAGGTGTGGTTCCCATCCTACACTCGGAAATAACGTCCTACTGGCACGACAGGCATGGCAGACTTGGTAGAATACTGCCTCTAAAACCGAAAGATGCGACATGCATAAAAAAGAAAAAAAGGAGAGAACACCTGTAAACATCCGGGGCCCAAAACTCCTTCAACAGCTTGCCCCTGCAGTCATCAGAATGGGTTGCATGGCGGAGAAGTTCGTAAGTGCCAGGGACAAGTTACACACAAAGTTTACCAGGTTAGCCAGGCTGTGGGGGGGTTACGTGAGCCTGCGGGCTGCGGGTTCCAACGACTGACGACCCTACCCGATACTCTAGGCCCAGCCCGAGCTGTGTGAGGGGGTAGAGAAGTCCCCGAAGACCTCACCTGGTATTCACTTCACCAGGCATATGTACGTAACACCTTCCACAGAGCATCTCTATCAACCCTATCATATGCTTTCTCCACGTCCGTAAATGCCGCATACAAATCCTGTTTCTCTCTAAAAATTTTTTTTTTTTTTTTTTTTTTTTTTTTTACATTCTTCAAAACAAAAACCTGATCCCCACATCCTCTACCACTCCTTAAACCACGTTTATTCCTCCCCCAGTCTAATGCTTTGTGCATTCTACCAACCTCTCGGACACCGTTCTTCCATACAATTTACTAAGCACCCTCAACAAACTTATACCTTTGTGATATGATAATTTTTATCTCCTTTGCATTCATACAGTGGCACCATATTTATGCATTCCGCCAGTCCTAAGGTATACATACGTATAATGAAAATCTTAACTAACCAATCAACAACACAGTCAACCCCATTCTTTAGACATTTTCATGCAATACCATCCATTTCACCCGCCTTGCATGTTTCGTCTTACGCTAGACTTTCACCACCTCTTTTCTTTTCACCAAACCACTTGCCACAGTTCTCTAACTTCACAGACCTCCTCGACCCAAACACCCTAAATCTGCTACGCTGTCATCAGACACATTCAAGAGTCCAAAATACTCACTCCGTCCTTTCCTCACCTCATCACTGCCTGTTACCACTTCCTCATTTGCCCCTATCACAGATGTTCCCAATTTGTTCTCTTGTTTTTCTGACACTGTTAACCTGCTTCCAAAACATCTTCGCGTATTCTCCCTGAAGTTTGCTAATGTTAGGTGACCCCATCTCTCATTTGCCATCTTTTTCATCCCCTACACGTTGACCTCCTGTCGCTTTCTCTTGTACATCGCCGAAACCGTTCATATAGGTAGATAGATAAATATACTAGTTTCATAAGTGAAGCCTATTAGATTAATTAGAATCGATAAATCAACAACCTAACTTTCCCTTTTTCTAGTATGTGAGAAAAACCTGTTAAAGAAAATGGGATGAAATTTTAAACGCGTTAGTTGTCGTTTTGGGGACTCTGCTTCCTTGACATGCCACGGTCATGCGTCACGAAAATGTGCATGTGTTGGACAGCTATTGAAACCGTTTTCATTCACCCGGATGTTTTTAATATCGGAATTTAAATTCTATGCCTCGAGAACGATGGTTTGTTACGACCTTCGTGTGTGATGACCTCGCCTTTTAACCTGACCCTCAAGAGTGTGTCGTTGTGCTCAAGAATAGGTCAAGGTCGTGGCAGTAGTGAGGTTATGGACTCCTGTGTAGCGGTTAGAGTTCCTGATCGTGACGCATTCACGGGCCCGCCCAGGGTCGAGCGCATAGGTTCGAATCCTGGTTGCAGTAGTTGGTCCACAGTCAACCCAGCTGTTCATCCATCCCTAAGGGTTGGTCGGTAAGATGGGTACCTGGCTCAGGCTAGGATATATTTATATATATATATATATATATATATATATATATATATATATATATATATATATATATATATTATCCCTGGGGATAGGGGAGAAAGAATACTTCCCATGTATTCCCTGCGTGTCGTAAAAGGCGACTAAAAGGGAAGGGAGCGGGGGGCTGGAAATCCTCCCCTCTCATTTTTGATTTTCCAAAGGAAGGAACAGAGATGGGGGCCAAGTGGGGATTTCCCTCAAAGGCTCAGTCCTCTGTTCCTAAAGCTACCTCGCTTCCGCGGGAAATGGCGAATAGTATGAAAAAAAAAAAAAAAAAATATATATATATATATATATATATATATATATATATATATATATATATATAGATAGATAGATAGATAGATAGCGTTAATGGGATGGCCTTGGTTAGAGTCTCAGTTCCCGTCCGTCTCAGCAAACAAAACAATGTCGCCAAGCTCAAGGTGAGTGTTAGGTTGTCGTGTTGAAGGAGTTACGCTGCACTCGAGATGTAATCATGACTTTGTCATGTATTTGTACTATATTCTATTCGCTGTGTTGAGTCGTTCTCTTAGAGGTTGTCTCAGTCTTTACGTCATAAACGTTGACGTAACGAGATGTGTTTATTTGAACGAAATGCGTTTATTGTTTTGAAAATGTTCGGGACAGTTGTACGCTACGTCAATATTTTGGTGTTCGGGCAAGTGACTCGTTTCTACATATTTCTTGCAAAAATAACAGTGTTGGGAAGGTCCCAGTAATCATAGCTTTTATTTTTATGGAAGACGGTTTTTACTACAAGTGTGAATGAAATTCCCTCGTGGAGGCAACGCGGACGGGAACTTGAATGTTGTTCGCTGTTGGTGTTGGACGCGGCGAGGCTTGGAACACAAAGGCGTTGAAGTTGTTTGTCAACTTTTTTTAGTCTGACGCGTACTGATGTAATTGTTTTTGAACTTTGTAGAGCCCTGTGATCGTAGTATGTATTCCTTTTATTTACTTATTATTTATTCTATTTTGCTTTGTCGCCTGTCTCCCGCGTTAGCGAGGTAGCGCAAGCAAACAGACGCAAGAATGGCCCAACCCGCCCACATACACATTTATATACATACACGTCCACACACGCAAATGTACATACCTATACATCTCAACGTATACATATATATACATACACAGACATATACATATATACACATGTACATAATTCATACTGTCTGCCTTTATTCATTCCATCGCCACCTCGCCAGATATAAAATAACGACCCCTACCCCCCTCATGTGCGCGAGATAGCGCTAGGAAAAGACAACAAAGGCCCCATTCGTTCACACTCAAGTCTCTAGCTGTCATGTAATAATGCACCGAAACCACAGCTCCCTTTCCACATCCAGGCCCCACAGAACTTTCCATGATTTACCCCAGACGCTTCACATGCCCTGGTTCAATCCATTGACAGCACGTCGACCCCGGTATACCACATCGTTCCAATTCACTCTATTCCTTGCACGCCTTTCACCCTCCTGCATGTTCAGGCCCCGATCACTCAAAATCTTTTTCACTCCATCTTTCCACCTCCAATTTGGTCTCCCACTTCTCCTCGTTCGCTCCACCTCTGAAACATATATCCACTTTGTCAATCTTTCCTCACTCGTTCTCTCCATGTGACCAAACCATTTCAAAACACCCTCTTCTTCTCTCTCAACCATACTCTTTTTATTACCACACATCTCTCTTACCCTATTATTACTTACTCGATCAAACCACCTCACACTACATATTGTCCTCAAACATCTCATTTCCAGCACATCCACCCTCCTGCGCACAACTCTATGCATAGCCCACGCCTCGCAACCATATAACATTGTTGGAACCACTATTCCTTCAAGCATATTCCATTTTTGCTTTCCGAGATAATGTTCTCGACTTCCACACATTCTTCAAGGCTCCGAGAATTTTCGCCCCCTCCCCCACCCTATGATCCACTTCCGCTTCCATGGTTCCATCCGCTACCAAATCCACTCCCAGATATCTAAAACACTTCACTTCCTCCAGTTTTTCTCCATTCAAACTTACCTCCCAATTGACTTGACCCTCAACCCTACTGTACCTAATAACCTAGCTCTTATTCACATTTGCTCTCAATTTTCTTCTTTAACACACTTTACCAAACTCAGTCACCAGCTTCTGTAGTTTCTCACATGAATCAGCCACCAGCGCTGTATCATCAGCGTACAACAACTGACTCACTTCCCAAGCTCTCTCATCCACAACAGTCTGCATACTTGCCCCTCTTTCCAAAACTCTTGCATTCACCTCCCTAACAACCCCATCCATAAACAAACAACCATGGAGACATCACACACATCTGCCGCAAACCTACATTCACTAAAAACCAATCAGTTTCCTCTCTTCCTACACGTACATATGCCTTACATCCTCGATAAAAACTTTTCACTGCTTCTAACAACTTGCCTCCCACACCATATATTCTTAATACCTTCCACAGAGCATATCTATCAACTCTTATCATATGCCTTCTCCAGATCTATAAATACTACATACAAATCCATTTGCTTTTCTAAGTATTTCTCACATACATTCTTCAAAGTAAACACCTGATCCACACATCCTCTACCACTTCTGAAACCACACTGCTCTTCCCCAATCTAATGCTCTGTACATACCTTCACCCTCTTAATCAATACCCTCCCATATGATTTTCCAGGAATACTCAACAAACTTATACCTCTGTAATTTGTATATATGTATATATGTGTATATATGTATATATATATAATATATATAATATACATATAATATGTATATATATATATATATATATATATATATATATATATATATATATATATATATATATATATATATATATAGGAGGGTATTTTGAAATGGTTTGGTCACATGGAGAGAATGAGTGAGGAAAGATTGACCAAGAGGATATATGTGTCGGAGGTGGAGGGAACAAGGAGAAGAGGGAGACCAAATTGGAGGTGGAAAGATAGAGTGAAAAAGATTTTGTGTGATCGGGGCCTGAACATGCAGGAGGGTGAAAGGAGGGCAAGGAACAGAGTGAATTGGAGCGATGTGGTATACCGGGGCTGACGTGCTGTCAGTGGATTGAATCAAGGCATGTGAAGCGTCTGGAGTAAACCATGGAAAGCTGTGTAGGTATGTATATTTGCGTGTGTGGACGTATGTATATACATGTGTATGGGGGGGGGGGGGTTGGGCCATTTCTTTCGTCTGTTTCCTTGCGCTACCTCGCAAACGCGGGAGACAGCGACAAAGTATAGAAATATATATATATATATATATATATATATATATATATATATATATATATATATATATATATAAAGTTTTTATCGAGGATGTAAGGCATGTGTACGTGTAGGAAGAGAGGAAAGTGATTGGTTCTCAGTGAATGTAGGTTTGCGGCAGGGGTGTGTGATGTCTCCATGGTTGTTTAATTTGTTTATGGATGGGGTTGTTAGGGAGATGAATGCAAGAGTTTTGGAAAGAGGGGCAAGTATGAAGTCTGTTGGGGGTGAGAGAGCTTGGGAAGTGAGTCAGTTGTTGTTCGCTGATGATACAGCGCTGGTGGCTGATTCATGTGAGAAACTGCAGAAGCTGGTGACTGAGTTTGGTAAAGTGTGTGAAAGAAGAAAGTTAAGAGTAAATGTGAATAAGAGCAAGGTTATTAGGTACAGTAGGATTGAGGGTCAAGTCAATTGGGAGGTGAGTTTAAATGGAGAAAAACTGGAGGAAGTGAAGTGTTTTAGATATCTGGGAGTGGATCTGGCAGCGGATGGAACCATGGAAGCGGAAGTGGATCATAGGGTGGGGGAGGGAGCTAAAATTCTGGGAGCCTTGAAGAATGTGTGGAAGTCGAGAACATTATCTCGGAAAGCAAAAATGGGTATGTTTGAAGGAATAGTGGTTCCAACAATGTTGTATGGTTGCGAGGCGTGGGCTATGGATAGAGTGGTGCGCAGGAGGATGGATGTGCTGGAAATGAGATGTTTGAGGACAATGTGTGGTGTGAGGTGGTTTGATCGAGTAAGTAACATAAGGGTAAGAGAGATGTGTGGAAATAAAAAGAGCGTGGTTGAGAGAGCAGAAGAGGGTGTTTTGAAATGGTTTGGGCACATGGAGAGAATGAGTGAGGAAAGATTGACCAAGAGGATATATGTGTCGGAGGTGGAGGGAACGAGGAGAAGAGGGAGACCAAATTGGAGGTGGAGAGATGGAGTGAAGAAGATTTTGTGTGATCGGGGCCTGAACATGCAGGAGGGTGAAAGGAGGGCAAGGAATAGAGTGAATTGGAGCGATGTGGTATACCGGGGTTGACGTGCTGTCAGTGGATTGAATCAGGGCATGTGAAGCGTCTGGGGTAAACCATGGAAAGCTGTGTAGGTATGTATATTTGCGTGTGTGGACGTATGTATATACATGTGTATGGGGGTGGGTTGGGCCATTTCTTTCGTCTGTTTCCTTGCGCTACCTCGCAAACGCGGGAGACAGCGACAAAGCAAAAA